>NC_133620.1:36946076-37001216 GCF_048593235.1 Sminthopsis crassicaudata | reverse complement strand
TTTCCTTTCCTTTCCTTTCCTTTCCTTTCCTTCCTTTCCTTTCCTTTCCTTTCCTTTCCTTTCCTTTCCTTTCTCTCTCTCTCTCTCTCTCTCTCTCTCTCTCTCTCTCTTTCTCTTTGTTTCTTTGTTTCCTTCCTTCCTTCCTTCCTTCCTTCCTTCCTTCCTTCCTTCCTTCCTTCCTTCCTTCCTTCCTTCCGGTAATGACAGTATAGGAGAGAGGTTAGAGGTTAGCACACTTGTGAGGTATTCTTGTGAATTCAATTGCTGTCTTCCCACCCACATGGCTCAGTTGATCTGAATTGCTTATTTTGGTAACAGTAATACCACAGTTGGCAAATTTGATGAGGGCAAGATAAAACAACAACAACAACAATAACAACAAAAACAACACAGAATCACAGAACTAGAAGAGATATCTCAAAGGTCATCTAGTTTAACACATACCTGAATAGGAAGTTTCTGTATATTATATACAACAAATGATCATTCAGCCTCTACATAAAATTGTTAAATGATGGTGATCCCACCATAGAGGAAATTCAGAAAATGAAACATAGGGTGAGGTCAAGGAAGCTTAGAAGACATTTGAATTCAGATCCAAATTCTTCATTTTACAGATGAAGAAACAGGCTCAAGGAGGTTGTGTATTGCCTAAGGCCACAGCTATCAAAATTAATATTGGAACCTAGGGCATGAGTATGGCCAGGGACAGAAACTCTGATTTATGCTTTTGTGAAGGCAAAGTAGGCCATTTCTTATCAATTAGTTACCCAATTCTTACCAATTACTGAATGGACATTGTTTCAAAGTGACACCTGGAAGACCTTAGCTTGAAAAGGTCAAGGTTTCCTCCTGCATCCTGGGCCATCGTAAGTCATCTTGATTTACATCTTGTCACCGGATTCAGGTGACTCTGGAGGAGAGAGTGGGGCTGATGACTCTGTAGGAGTGCCTCACATTCAATTCACTTGAAATTCTAGATATCACCCTCCTGAAGTCATCGGTTCCCTTGGAGAACAAAGGATGAAGAACAGCAATGACCAGGGTAAGACAAACCTGATTGGAGGATTCTAGACATTGTGGGAGAGAGCATGCTTGGAGGAAGGGAGAGAATGCTTAAGGGGAATTGGGAGCACCCCAGATAAACTTCACTGAATTTATAATCCTAAAACAGAGTTGGTTCTCTTACTTTTTATATTCTTACTTCTTTTTTCTTCATCATGGCAGTCACCTCTTGGGTTCACCCATCCAATTGTCAGTAGCAACTTGGAATAAAGAAAGCCACCTTTTGCAAAGAGGCAATACTAGGACTTCAAATTTGCTTAGAGTACTTGGGAATTATTGACATCTCCACCAAGATGGAGATCCACATGCCTCCAGAAAGATCCTTTAAGACTTTGGGAAACCAAGTTTGCACATTCCTAAGTTTCTGCATGTGAAAGCAATGAGGGAATCAGCCATATGTGTTCCAAAGTGCTTTTGACACTCCATAGATGTAAAAGTACTGTAAAACCCTTAAGTTAAACCTAAGGACATTAAAAACAAACTTGAAATTAGTCACCTGTGCACCTGATTTGTTAAGGTCAATATTTCAAGCAGAGTTTTCATTCTTAAAACAATTTGCCTGATTTCTTTGACCCCTTTAGAATCATCATATTTTATTATTTGGCCTCAGAGGTGGTTTCCCACATTCAATCAATGACTGAAAATTATGAGAATGATACTTGGCTATTTGCATAAAATTCTCTTTCCTTGACAACTAGTGCATTTCCAGGCACTCTAAAGGCAGTTGATTTTTGCTGACCAAGTGGTTTAACCTTAGACTCCACAGGCCCCAGTCATCAAATTTACTGTCCAAATCAAAACTGTTTTGGAATTAAAGGGACATGCCCAAGACATTCAAATGCTCTATCGCAGTTGGCTTTACCACAGTGTGATGACATCACTAGTGCCCGGCCCAATTCTGCTCCATTCAATGGATCACACCTTTATTAAACGCCAACCTGTGCTAGGTACTGGGCTGGCCATTGGGATTCAGAGAAAGAAATAAGAAAAACTTCTGTCCTTAAAGAGTTTCACCTTACCTGGGGTGAAATATATACAAACGAAATTAAACATGAAAATAGAGATATGAGAAACATCAAATCATTTGCTCAGGGTTACCAGTCTTATAACCTCTTATACTCTGCTACCTTGAATCCACTCGTTAGTTCTCCATCCCATTGTGCACAGCAAATGATCTAATAGTAGTAACTGGGTTTTAAACAGGAACTTAAAATTTGCAAAACACTTTGCATATAATCTTATTTGAGCCTTACAACAGCCCTCTTAGGAAGCTATAACAGGCAGTAGTATTGCACCTATTTTATACATGAAGAAACAAGTTCAGAATGGCTGTGTGACTTCCTTGGGGTCACACAGTAAGTTTCTGAGGTGAGATTTGAACAAATTTTCCTAACTTAAAGTCAAGCCTTTGATCTGCAATCAAAGGGAGCTAATTTACACAAGTTGTTTGAATCTTAATTCACATACTTACTAGCAAGTCTTTGTCTCTCTCAGTCTCAGTTTCCCCATCTATGAAATGGAGATAAGAATAATACCTAATTCACAGAGATGTTGTGAAGATCAAATGAAATAATATTTGTTAATTTTGTAACAGAGTCCCTGGCACAAAGTAGCTGCTTAATAAATGCTTATTTCCTTCCTCTTTCCCTTCCCGGTGTGGTCATGGGCAAATGGCATAAAATTTCTCAGCCTCCATTTTTCCATTTATAAAATGGAGATAAAATTATATCTCTCTCCCAAATATTGAGAATCAAATGAAATAAGTCCTTCATAAAGCTTTGCTGTTGTTCAGTCATTTCTGACTCTGTAACTACATTTGGGATTTTCCTGGCAGAAATACTGAAGCAGTTTTCCATTTCTTTCTACAGCTCATTTTATAGATGAAGAAACTGAGACAAATAGAGTTAAATGACTTGTCCAGGGTCACAGAGCAAGTAAGTATCTGAAGCTAGATTTGAACTCATGTTTTCTTGACTCCATATATATATATATATATATATATATATATATATATATATATATATATATATATACATATATACATATATACACATATATGTATAAATATAAATATAAATAAATATATACATATATATGTATATATATATATAAAATATATATATATACATATATGTATATATATATGCTAGTTACTACTATTACTATTACTACTGCTGCTGCTGCTGCTGCTATTGCTAGTGGTTTTACCATTACAATTAGAACTATTAAAATTACAAAAGCTGCTACTAGTACTACTAATATCATCACTATCACCATCACCACCACCATTACTACTTATACTACTATTATTATTCCATTCTATCCCTATTATATATCTGACAAGTCATATTAGGATTTTTGCCCAAATATTTTTCAAAAGACACAGGAAAGTCCTTAACCTGCCCCCCCCCCAATATTTACACAAACACCACATAGTGGAGGATTTGCTGTGCACAATAAGGCATAGAACTAGCGAGGTAGAGGGGACTTTTCTGGGGGTAAGTGATGTGTGTTGGTCTGGAGGAAGTGAAGGCTGAAATAAGCAGGACTCTGGGTATGATTGATGCAATGTGGCCAGAGTTTCCACCAGCCTACTTGCTGGCCCCTCCATACCACATTCCATTTCTTCCTCTTTGCCTTTTATATGCTGCTTCCCCTGTCTAGAATCTCCCCTCTCCTTCCCTCATACTCACATTTTTAGGGTTTCTTCAGAGATCCATATGTCTGATCAATACCATAGTTAGGAGGAAATTTTTTCCTGATTTTCACTAGTGTCTTCACCCAAGTGCTGGAAATGACTTCATTCATATTTTGTACTTACTTATCCTTAAACAATGTTATCTCCTCTTATTGGAATCTAAGTGTCTGGAAGGTAGGGCAGCTGTTAATATTTTTTTCTTCGTTTTGTGGATTTTAACACAACTGCTCATGGTAAGATGATTATTGATGATTATTGTAATATCATCATTGATTGATTTCTCCCAAACTAATATAAGCTCCCTGAGGGAAGAGTCAGTTTATTTTGGAGTGGATAGCTTGAGCAACTTAGCATTGTGCCTGGGATATAGTCAATTCAGTTATTTTTAGTCCTATTTAAACCTTCATGATCCCATTTGGAGTTTTCTTGGCAGAATTGTTTTGCCATTTTCTTCTCCAGCTAATTTTATAGATGAGGAAACTAAGGCAGGCAGGGTAAATGACTTGCTCAGGATCACACAATTAGTAAATGCCTGAGATCACATTTGAATATGAGTCTTCAGAATTCAGGGTCAGTACTCTATCCATAGTACCACTTTGCTGCCCCTGGCATATAGTAGGTACTTAATAAGTTATTAGCTTAATTGAAATGGGTTCTACATTCATTGGTGATGTCCTAGTGTCCTGCTCAGTGAATCCCTCAGTTTGGACCCCACTGTGATTGTCTTTGATAATCCCTAAAGCTGGTTTGCACAGAATCATGAAAAGATATTCTAGAATTCACCTCATTCCCCCAACAATCTCTACTTTCAGTCTTCTGGTGAGTTATCTCCACTCTGAGGAATGGCAACATTCTGCTTTTACTGCTTAAAAATAAGATGTTTGTTTTTGAAACAACCTAGATTTAAATGGCGATAACAATTCTTGGAGAAAAAAATAAAAGCATCTGTATATTTATTTGAGAAAACAGAGAGTACAATTGGAGTGATTTCCCACCTGCCAAACAAAACAGCCTCCTTTTGTGAGCTGTGCTCCCAAAGCTCCGGTGATAAAATGCACTGTCTGCCACCAAGGAAATAGAGATGGTTCCATTGAGGACCAGCCACTGTGCTTGCTTGGGAGAAAGCTTACTGACTTCCCCTTCCTTTCCACCCCAGCAAAAAAAATCTTCAGGTCACTGACTAGACTGCTGGGCAGGGCTGCTTGGCAAAACTTGCCCACTTCTCTCCCCATGTGACATATTCCCTTGGGAGGTCATTAAGGGGATTCATTCCAGTTAATTTTGACTTTGATGAAGGGTTCATGTAAAACTTCAAATAGACCTAAAATTTTAAAAATAAATACTTGGCATATCCAATAGAATATAAGTACCTTGAGGTCAGGAACTGGCTTTCTGTTTGTTTTGTTTTGTTTTGTTTTTGTGTCCTTAGCACTTAATATCTAGTCAGTGCTTATTACATGATTTGGAGCTAGCCAAGACCTTTGTTTACTTAAGGAGGCCTTGGGCCTCTTAATTTGTCATCTCATTTCTCAGGACTGAATGGAAGATCTGTGATGTCCTATACCTCCCTTCCCTTCTCATTTTCCTTTACAAGGTTGACTCACTCTGTCTCATAGGGCCAGATGTAGCAAAGTTGTAAAGTGAGTGGAGGTTATTTTTAGTCCTGTCTTACATCTGTTTTTTCAAAATTCTAACTTCTCAAAAGTTTCCGTTCTGAGGAACCAATATTCTCTTGCTGATCTGAAATCTCTACTGTGATATTCTCCCTGGTCATACCCTTCCTGGGCTTGTAGACACATCCTTTTACAACAACTCCTTGATCAAACTTACCTATCCAAGATCCTTCCCCTAAGAGCTATTCTCCTAGCTAGCAGTCTCATTGGAAAGCAATTTCAAAACCTAATTCACCCTCTGGTCTTAAAAGTTGGTAACTTTTTCTTTCCCGGGAATTTTTGTATTGATAAATCAATAAGTATATTTGCTCATTGTCTATCATGAGCCAGACACTGTGCTAGATGTTTTGATAGAGGGATTCTAATAAATCTTAGCTAAGGGAATAAATCTCTCATGGAGCAATTTAAGGGAGGCCAATGGAAGAGGTGCTTTTGGGTGCATCCCTTAAATCATTCTCACTTGCTAATTGTTTGGGTTTTGATGGCTCAGGATGAGTGTAAATAGTAATTATTTATGTTCGGGTCAGAAACTAAGGGTCTTCCTCTCCCAGACTGATTCTTTTGTGAAGGCAAATTAGATCATCTTTTGCCTTAATTAGTACCTTGAATGGGTGTTGCCTCAGACAAAATGAAACCTGGGAAAGATCTTAGCTTAAAAAGGTCAAGTCTCCCATTGCATGCTGGGCCATCTCCAGTCCTGCTAGCCTATGTCTTGCCACTGGATTCAGGTGACTCCTGAGAAGAATGAAGCTGATGACTGCACAATTCTGCCTCACTTCGTCCAATTCATTTGCAAGTCTCCCTCCTGATGTCATTGGTCTTCCTCAAGAAGGAACAAACAACAAAAACAAACACAAATCTTAAATCGCAGTATCTAGGTGGTCCCGTGCTTTGCCTTTTCATAAGGTTCTGGTCCATAATGGCCATGCAGTGTTAGTAAGAAGGCCTGTTGTCAGCATGGTACATGATTGTAGTTTGGAGGATCTCTTGCTTCTTCCTTTCACGGACTCCCGGAATAGTGATTCTTTATTTTCCAGTCTGTAAAATGAAGATAATAATACTTGCCCCTAACTTGGCTGGGGAGGGTGAGAAGGAAATGGGGAGAGGATGATATGAAGATTAATGAGATAATGTCTCTAAAGCCCTTTGAGTTCTTGGGATGAAGGGTGTTATGTAAATAGAACAAAGTATTATTATCATTATTAAACTTTAATGCTGAGGCTGTCAGACATTTAAAGTTGAGCTGTCTGAGTGTAAGGTGAGAAAACCTTCAGCCTTCTCTGCTCAGGGCCTCCCAGTAATCACAATTCAGCAAATGCAGCTTGGAGAGAATGACCCTTTCTGCTCATGCAATCGCGTTCTTTCATTGTAGGAGGCTAACCATATTTCTCTTTTCCCCCTTCTTGAGATTTGAGGTCGAGTAAATGAAAACATATATATATATATACAAACATACATATTGCTTCCCAAACACCATCGGGCTCCTGGAGGGAGGACGATATTTAGTTAGACATGAGGACATAAACCAATTGCTGGAAACAATTTTCACAGGTTCAGAGCTGAAATAAACTTTCAAGATCACTGAATCCAACTCCATTTTACTGATGAGGAAACTGAGGCATAAAAAGGATAGGTGGGCTTGCTCAAGGTTACCTTATTGAGTTACGGTCAAGGATCCAGGTCAACTCATCAGTCAATCAATTAATCCAAATGTAGCAAGCCATTGTGATGTACCGGCTGACATACCAGATCCTGGGAATACAAGGACAAAAATGAGTTTCTGCTCTCAAAATACTTATATGCTAATGGGGGTAACGTGCAACAGCCAGTCTTCAATATTCACACATTTAACTTTCTCAACTTCAGGCATTGGGGTTATTAGTAACCTCATTTTCACTTTCTTATTGGCAACCCAGCACATTGGGGCTAGGAGGAGTAGAGAACAAAATGAATGGTGTGATAGGCGCAAATTTGAATTGGCAAAAAGGGGGAAAGTATTTGTCAAAGTGTTCATGAATCTGCTCCAGAATGTGCTAAAAAGTGCCCTTTTAAGTGTGCAATGAGGGAACTGAAAAAATAGAAAAGCTGTTAAATTTGGAGGTAAATGGGGTGGTGGGTATCCCAGTTTTCTGGTTCTCCAGTGGTGGCCAAGCTACTGCCCTGGGTCACTCCAGCCAGGTTCCAAACATCTGGGCCATGGAGCAGCAAGGCCTGCCCTACCCTCCTCATGCGGAACTTGGCCAAGATGCTCCATCTGGGAATTCTGAGCTCAGAGCAGGCCAGGGATTCACCAGAAGCATGTGCCCTTCATCTGGAAACAGTCTGACCACAGAGTTGAAAGGGAGATTAGAAATGGCAGATTGCCGCTTTCATTTTTTAAAATTTATTTATTTATTTATTTTTTACCTCTGAGTTCTTCTGACAAGGCTGCCCTTGCCCCTCCATATCCATCCAGCATTCCTTCTCCTCTCTCCTGCATTTTATGAGTTGTTTTATGGTAATTGTGCTAGGAAAAGTGCATATTATCAGAATTAATGTTTTGTTATAAAGAATTATGTGCAGAAAAGTGTACTTTCAGCAATTTCTTGGAAAGAGGATGGCTTTTGGTGGTCTCAGGCACCTAATCCCCTATTTTCCACAGGTTCAAGTATTAATATTTGAGTGCTTTTTTACCTTCTGGCTGTTTTCTAGAAATGTTGCTCCCATAAAAGTTGAGAACTGTCTATATAAATGAATGCAAAATATTTGATAAAGAAATACAAAATAATGAAGGAAGGGGAAGAAGACTGATAAGTGGGGGAGTCAAGAAAGTCTCTTGTAGAAGGTATTGTGTGAGCCAAGCATTAAAGGAAGAGAGCGATTTTAAGAGTTCCCAGTGAAGAGGGAATGCATTCCAGGAGGAGGGGACAGCCGATTCAAATGCTTGGAGATGGGAATTGAAATGCTTTGTAACCACCAAATTAGGGGCAAGTAAAACAGGGCTGATATACAGGATGCATAAAGGGGAATAATGCTAAAATATGCTGGAAATTTTGATTGTAACAAATTTATCAAATGCTTGCCCATATTTTCAGCATTACCTCCATCTACTAGTTAAACAATTGCATGTAAAAGAGATAATGGAGATTAGATGAGTCCCACTCCCCTCCTTTTATTGATGAAAGACAAAGATCCATTTAGAGATTTAGAGGGCTGAAGACTTTGTATTTTGTCCAAAAAGGGGTAAGAAGACACCTTTAAAGGCTCTTGAGCAGGAAAGAGACATTATTGACTTGCATCTTAAGAAGAATATTTTGGGGGGCATTTATGTGAAGGCAAGATTGGAGATAGAAGAGATTGGAAATAAGTAAACTTAAACAGAAGGTTAGTAGGTACAGGTGCTACATTGGTTAGAGTGTTGAACTTGGAGTCAGGAAGATCAGAGATCAAATCCTGTCCCAGATATTCCTTAATTGTGTAATTCTGGGCAAATTGCTTATTCTCTCCCAGCTTCAATTCCCCCATCTGTAAAATGGGAATAAAAATAGCATCTTTCTTCTCAAAGTTGTCATAAGGTCAAATTAGATAAAATATGAAAAAGACTCTGCAATTTGCAGTACGAATCTTAGCTGTTGTTGCAGAGATAAAGAGGGAAACAGCTGGGATGGTAACATGAAATGGACAGGGATGAGGGAGATCATGGAGATAGAAAGACTGGTGACTGACTGGTTAAGGAGAGGCAGTAAAGAAGAGGGCCAATGTTTGGTTCTTTCTATATACCAGATTTGGCCCTTTGAGCATAATCCAACACACAATTAGAGATCTCTAATTCTCAGAATAACAGACTATGAAACTTTCCCTTATGTGACAGAATGAGAACTTACCTAAAATGCAGGCAAAACTTCCCGGAAAGGAAGGCAAGAAAATGACTCTCTTCCTTCTAGATATAACAAACCCAGTTTACATCCTTAACTTCATAAATAAAATGATTTAGCTTGCAAAGTTTTATTAATATTTATTATGCCCTTGAATCACAGAATGTGGAGCTAAGGGAACAGGATCTCTCTATCATACTCAGCCTCAGACAGCATCACAGTTTACCCTCATCTTCATGTGAGCCAATGGGGACAAGAAGACAAATTTCAATATGTTAGTTTGTTCTTTTCTATTTTTCCTTCCTATGTACACCTCAGTACCATATAGGGATGCTGGAGAATTCCAAACCCCGCTATGAGCTGGCTTGGCAACCTTGTATAAAGCACCTCAAGTTTCCTCACCTGTAAAATGAAAAGGTTGGAACTCCTCTGATGATCAGGTCTTTTTAGAGAAAATTGTTAGTGGAGGGAGAGGATGCTATAGATATATTGACCTAGATCTCAGCAAAGCATTTGATAAAGCATCTATTCTCATGGAGAAGAGGGAAATGATGTGATTTAATAGTTGAGTCAATAAATATTCAGTGCCTATTATGTTATGATAAAAATAGGGAAAAAAGGATAGTTCCTGTCCTTAAGGAACTTACAATCTAAAGAGGGAAGACTATACATAAGAAACTGAAAGGTAAGGGGAGAGGAGATGATACCTAAGGAGGGGGTCTGGAGGTTCCCCTCCATGAGAACTGTAGTTGGATGGGAACTGAGGAGGTAATTGAGATGACAGTCCTGTACCCTTTCCTTAAATGGAGAAGGCATGGCTCTACCTTCTAATCAGAGGGTACTGATAACATGAGAGTAACAAGGCTAATGAGACCAGATAATGTATTTCTGAAGATTCAGAACTGGTTGAATGGATGGGATCAAAGAGAAATCATGTAATATTAATGTGGCAGGAGGTATCCATTGGAGTTCCCCAGGGATCCATGCCTATGGCCTTTTATTTTTTAATCAGTGAGTTGAACAAAGACAAGGATCATAGACTTATCCAATTTACAGGTGACCCAAAGCTGGGAAGGTAGCTAATACAATGGGTATCTCTTTTTAGTTTCCATTAACAGATTAGAGCATTGGGCAGACTCTAATATGATCAAAGTCGATGTAGAGATCAATGTTACCCATTACATTTACTCAAGTCGAAGTGCAAACACAAGATGCCAGACATTGTGCCAAGTTCTTCACAATTATTATCTCATTTCATCTTTACAATAATGGAGAGGTAGATGCTATTATTATTCCTTTTTGTCCTTTTTACAGATGGGAAAACTGAAGTAGGAAGAAGTGAAATGTCTAGTCAAGGGTCACACAGGGAAGTTTTGGTGAGTGGGATTTAAAATAAATTTAAATTAAACTAATTAAATCAAATTAGTAGGGATTTGAAATGGTCAGATTGAAACCCAGATCTTTTTGTCTACAGGATTGTTCCATCCTTTTCATCAGAAGCTGTTTGGTGAGATTCATTGGACCAAAATTGGAATTTGATATGCAACATGATTAATTATGAGAGAAAAGAAAATGGCAATTCCCATAGAACTGAAATAAAATAATCCAATAAGCATTTCTTTTGGCTCTCTATATAAAGTCAAAACCAAAAATCTTCCTGCCCTCAAAGTGCTTACATTTTATTGAAGAGAAAATAATAATCACTAGAGCTATGGCCAGGTGGCTGAGTTACAGAAAGAAAGTGAGGTTGGCTAAGAAGGTTGGCGACATTAGGAGCTGGAATAGCCTCTCTTTCCAACCCAGAAGGGCTCCAGGAACAGCCCATTGGGATTTTGGGAAATAAAGAAGGAGCCAATGGAAAGTGAGAGTAGGTGGGTGAGGAATCAGTCAATCAGTAGATATTTCTTAAGTGCCTACTATGTGCCAGTCACTTTGTAGGCACCAGAGATATAAAGACAGTAGCAAAATAAAACTGGGCCCTCCAAGTGTTTGCATTCTAGTATGGGAGACAGCTCGCCCATTCTCAGAGGTATGATGATAGAGACAGGCAAGAAACAAGATGGTTTTCTTGACTTTAGAATCCTCACTTTATCATTATGCTACCTATCTTTGAGCAAATACAAAACAAATCCACCAGCAATGAAGAGAGGGAGGAGGCTCTAGCACTGGAGGTGGGGAGGGGAAGGGCCGGGCAGGGCCTAAAAACCCCAAAAAAGGTCACAGAGGAGCTTGAGGTTTGAAGGAAGTCAGGTATTCCAAAAGGTGGAGCTTAGGAAGGCTTGCCTTTCAGACACAGGAATTGAAGAGAAGCTAATCAGAGGGAAGAAGCAGTAGAAACTTTACAAAATTGGAAAGGTCTCTAGAGGTCATGGAATCCAACCCTTTCATTTGAGGAAGAGGAGCCAGAGAAGAGAAGTTGCTTTCCAGATGTTCCAACTTGAACTTTAACCCAGATCTTTAGAATTTCAATTCAAGGCACTTTTTTGCTCCATAGTGCATAGATTTCGACTGGATTAATTATTATTATTTGGGAAGGGGGGAAACATAGGGTGAATGGCTTTTAAAAATCTCAGCCCTATTCAAGAGGAACATTCCCAAAAGATGTTCTATCATAGCCCTTCATGATCAAAAGAACCTATATTTAGAGCATGAAGGACTACAAAAATTATCTAGCCTAATCCATTCATTTTACTGATGTATAAACTAAGACCCAGACTAGATCAAAGCCCAGGATCATGTAGGTAGTAAGTCCTGGAAGTGTGTTTAAATCTAGGTCTTCTGGCTCTAAAGCCAGTACTCTTTCTATCAAACCATTTTATTTCATTAAAACCCATCTGTTCCTTTCTCCTTAGTGCTCAGATTTCACTTTGTTCTGTAATTTTCAAATAAATTTCATGCAATACATGCATGATAGTGGTTGCTGTCATTTCCTATCAGAATATAAATGACTGAAGAAGAGGAATCACGTCTAATCTAAATCTAGCCTTACTTTAGGTGCACCACAAACAGGACATACTTTAGAAAGTCTGTTCTGATGTTTCTGATGAAAACAGTCTCTGCCATCATGGGACTTCTGTTCTATAGGAACAACAGGTGCACAGAGAAATAAATGCAAAATGTTTACAGGGTAAATTCAAAGCAATTTTGGCAGTCAAACCCATTAAACGTGCATTTATTAAGTGCCTACTATGTGCCAAGCACTGTGCTAAACCCTGGAGAGGCAAAGAAAAGTAAAAGACAACACTTATTCTCAAGGAGTTCATAGTCTGCTGGATGATGGGCAAAGGTACTCTTAATGAACAAAACATCTGTTAAGCAGGCAATAAAGACAGAAAGAATAAAAAGAAATGTTTCTTGCCCTCAAGGGGCTTACTTTTTCTGGGGAGATGTCATATCATTGTGTTAACTCATTGAGCTGGTAATATATTACTTGAGGTTGAATGGACAGAGCTCTCTGTTCAGCTCAGTAGAGAGACTTAGGTGAGTGGAAAGAATGGACAGCCCATGGTGTCAAGTCTGGAATCAGGGAGATGCTTCTTCATGAGTTCAAATCCAGCCTCAGACACTTACTAGCTGTGTGGGCAAGTCGCTTCACCCTGTTTGCCTCGGTTTCCTCATCTGTACAAAGAGCTAGAAAAGGAAATGACAAACTACTTCATCTTTACAAAACCAAAAACCAAAAACCTCAAATAGAGTCATGCAGTGTTAGATATAACTGAAAAACAATTGAACAAAAATCAAGTTGGAGTCAGAGACACTTCATTGAAATCCTATCTTGGAGCATTATCTTGGGAAAAAGATTTCACCTCCCTGGGCATCCATTTCCTCATTAAAATTAAAATTAAAAAAATTAAAAAAAAACTGGATTGGACTTTCTCCCTCCAAGTCTATGATCCTTTAATATCTTTACCGAATGTTCCCCAATAAGGGAGTCAGTAAACTGATCATGGGCATCCTGTTGTGGGTGAAGTGGAAATGGCTATTTATTACCATTGTGACCTTGGTGATCTGAGAGGACTGGACAAGGTAACCTCAAAAGCTCTTTCCAGTTCTAACCCTCTGAACATTTCCCGAGGGCCTATGTGTTTGGGATGATGAAGCAGCCAGACTGGATTAACGAGAAATTACATCTGGCCACTATAATGTTTCAGGTCTGGTTGGGAGGATAAATTAGAGTTAGTTGCTAAATATTTTTGGTTATTATTTCTATTGCTCACTTCCCCTCCTTCCCCCTGTTACCTTCCATTGGAAGGCTTGTCGGTATGCTATAGATCTTAATTCATTAATAACAAATATTCTGTAGGCAATGTAATTAGTTCCATTGTAGAGATGGTGAAACTGAGACCTTAAAAGCATAATTGTTTCTGATCTCTCTATGCTTCTTTGCTGAGAAGAGCCCCTTAGTTGTAGATGCATGGTTGTATACTTTAAAATTTTTCTTTAACTCCTGATTCCAGTACTCTTCTACCTTCCTACCTCATTCACTCTGTGTTCCATATGGCTGCCTAAATGATTTCTTAAGACACAGTTCTGATCCCATGCCTCTCTCTTCTCAAAAAACCAATAAACAAACAAATAAATAAACAAACAAACAAATAAATAAGTAAATGAATGAATGAATAAATAAATAAATAGATAGATAGATAGATAGATAAATAAATAAATAAATACATAAATAAATAACCCCACAAAGAAAACCCTTCAGTGGTTTCCAATTAACTCTTGAATGAACTACAGATTCTTTACCATGGTAGGCTTTTAAAACCACCCTGATCTTGCCAGCCTAATTTTGTATTATCTCCCTTGATATAGCTACCACTTAAATAACCTGAAAAGTTTGCAAAGCACTTTTCCATGTGCTGTCTCATTGATCTTTTCAACAATTCCGGGTGTGTAGGTGCTGTTAGACTCATGTTACAAAGGATGATGGCTAGATTGCACAGTGAATACAATGTAGGGGGCTTAGCGTCAAGAAGATTCATTTTCCTGAGTTCAGTTCCAATCTCTGATACATTGTGTGATCCTTGGGCAAGTCATTTAACCCTATTTGCCTCATCTTTGTTTCCTCATCTGTAAAATGACCTGGAAAACTAAATAGTAAGCACTCTGGTGTCTATGCCCAGAAAAGCCTAAATGTGGTCACAAAGAGTTGGACAGATCTGAAAAATGACTGAATAACAATATAAAAATCAGGAAACAGAGATAAGACACTAAGTAATATACCTAGGGTCACATAGTAAGTGTTTCATGAAAGCTTGAAAGCAGACCTTTATTTTACTTTCTTTTACTTACTTTAATACACACTGTTTTATAAGTTATGTTGGAAAATAAAAATCAGAGTAAACAGAAAAAACCATGGAAGAGACAAAAAGAAATCAGAAAAAAGAAGTGAATATAGCATATGTTGATTTACATTCAGTCCCCTTAGTTCTTTCTCTGGTTGAAGATGGCATTTTCTGTCCAAATTCTATTGTGATTTCCTTGGATCATTGAACTACTGAGAAGACCAATTTTTCTTAGTTGATCATCTCACAGTTTTGCTATTACTATGTACAAAGTATTCCTGGTTCTGCTTGTTTCTCTCAGCATTAGTTCATGCAAATCTTTTTAGGCCTTTCTAAAATCAACTTGTTCATCATTTTTTATAGAACATTGCTTATATTACATTGCTTTCATGTACTGCAACTTGTTCAGACATTCCCCAATGGATGGGCATCCACTCCTTTTCCAATTCTTTGCTACCATAAAAAAGAGCTGCTACAAACATTTTTGCGCATGTGGGTCCTTTTTTTCTTTATGATTTCCTTGGGATCCAGACCCAATAATGGCACTACTGGGTCACAGAGTATACAAAGTTTTATAATCTTTTGTGCAAGTTCCAAATTGTTTTCTAGAATGGTTGAATCATTTCACAACTCCACCAACAATGCATTAGTGTCCCAGTTTTTCACATCCCTCCAACCTTTATCATTATTTTTTCCTATCTTAGCCAATCTGAGAGGTGTGAAGTGATACCTTTCCTAATTCTTCCTGTTGTTACTCTATAATCTATTAATATAGGAAATAATAATCTAATAATATATTAATCTATAAATATAGATTATTTTGTACCTACTGTCATTTACTTGTGTGTGGGTTCTATCTCCCCATTAGAAAGTAAACTTGAGAGCAGGGACTATTACATATGTTCTTTCTTTCTTTCTTTCTTTCTTTCTTTCTTTCTTTCTTTCTTTCTTTCTTTCTTTCTTTCTTTCTTTCTTTCTTTCTTTCTTTCTTTCTTTCTTTCTTCCTCCCTCCTTCCCTCCCTCCCTCCCTCCCTTTCTTCCTTTCTTTCTCTTTCTTTCTTTCTTTCTTTCTTTCTTTCTTTCTTTCTTTCTTTCTTTCTTTCTTTCTTTCTTTCTTTCTTTCTTTCTTTCTTTCTTTCTTTCTTTCTTTCTTTCTTTCTTTCTTTCTTTCTTTCTTTCTTTCTTTCTTTCTTTCTTCCTCCCTCCTTCCCTCCCTCCCTCCCTTTCTTTCTTTCTTTCTTTCTTTCTTTCTTTCTTTCTTTCTTTCTTTCTTTCTTTCTTTCTTTCTTTCTTTCTTTCTTTCTTTCTTTCTTTTCTTTCTTTCTTTCTTTCTTCTCTTCTACTGGAAACTATTAAGTACCTTTACCTAGCTTTCAATTTCTTGACAAAAGCAGGTTATAGATTTCAGAGACTATCATTTAGTTGGTTAGGTTGTTTTTCAAAAACAATCTTCTTATATTGATGGCATCCAATCCAAGACATTCTGCATTACCACTGAAGTGAATGAGCTCTAAAATATACCGTTTCTGTACTTAATAGTACTCACTTCCCAATTACATGTAAAGATAGTTTTCAACATTCATTCTTCCTTCCTTCCTTCCTTCCTTCCTTCCTTCCTTCCTTCCTTTTCCTTCCTTCCTTTCCCCTCCTTCCTTCCTTCCTTTCCCTCCCTTCCTTCCTTCCTTCCTTCCTTCCTTCCTTCCTTCCTTCCTTCCTTCCTTCCTTCCTTCCTTCCTTCCTTCCTTCCTTCCTTCCTTCCTTCCTTCCTTCCTTCTTCCTTCCTTCCTTCCTTCCTTCCTTTCCCTTCCTTCCTTCCAATTCCAGGAAATACAAGCTATTATTATTCCTATTTTATGGAAATTCCTGTTTTATAAGGAGAAACTGAGGTAGACAGGTTAAATGATTTGTTCAGGGTCAAATGTCTGCACCTGGATTTGAATTCAGGACTTCCACTTAGCAAGGTATCATCTACTAGCCCCCCTGTAGCACATGAATTAGGATTTTAAAAATAATTTAAATTTAATAATTCTAAATCACAGACTAATGGAATTATAGAATCTCATTTTTGGAAAGTACTAAACCTAAACAATAACTTCTTTTCCAATATTCCTAATAAAAGCCATCCAGATTTTCCTTGAAGTCTCTTATAAAGAGTAAACTATTTGTTTCTAACATAGGGAATTCCATACTTAAAAATTTCATGTTTTTTCCCTTTATATCAAACCCAAATCTATCCCACAACTTCCTTCTGGGACCAAGCATGAAAAACCTAATCCCCTTCCACTTCGTAGCTCTCTGAATAGTTGGGGACTGCTATCATGTTCCCCCTAAACCTTCCCTTCTTCTGGATGAATGATCCCATTTTCTTTAAGCTATTCTTCTATAGAAAGCCTTTCATTCTTCTCATCTTCTTGAATACTGTCCTGCATGTGCTATCATTTACAAGTGTTCTAATTAAAATGAGGAGCTAAGAATGGAAAAAATAATATACTAGATGGATTTGGTCAAGATCATATATATGCCTATTAAGTTTTATCTTAGACTAAGCCCATTGTTCTGGTGTCATGAGGATTTATTGGGTGCTCCCTCTGCCACTCAAGCTGTTAACTATCCTCAACTTTGTGTTGTCTTTAATTTGATAAGCTTGCTGTCCAGTAAATCATAATCTCTTTGAGGGCAGGACTTTTTATTTTTGTCTTTGTAGTCCTAGCATTGAATTTGATGCTTTTTAAATAAAAAATAGTTAATAAATCTGTGTTGAATTTAATTGAATCTGTAGCTTCATTTAAATACAATTACTTATAAAACTATATATATATATATATTATAGCACAATATATAATATAATATAACACAAAGATTAAATGGCACAGAATCAAGGAAAGATTCCTATGGCATTTCCTTGCAGGTTTCTCTCCAAATCAACATCACCTTGTTTATCACTCATTTCTCTTTGAGTTTGGTCAATTAATTCCAAGACCACATACCTATATAGTTGGTCAAGGGGAGTATGGTCCAATGCATAAATTATCAGATTTGGAGTCAGAGGACCTGGATTCAAACTAAAGGAAGACAGTAAAAATCTTGTACAGCAAAAATGATTTAGAGTGGTTTTTTGTGGTTATGCTTAAGTTCTGCACTATTTGAAAGCTGTGACTAGAGTACACTCAAAAAAAGATCTCAGCAAGGATACTGTGTCCTATTGATAAAGTCTTAGAGTCAGGTGTCCAAATCTTTACAATTCAGGATAATCTTGCTTAAATTAATTAAATATTTAAATAAATATCAATTAAGTAAACAGATTATTAATTAAATTTACAAAAACAATACATAATTAAATAAAATGAAGTTAATTAAATTCAATGATTAGGGATCCTTGAGGATAAATTGATGCAGGAAAATTCAATTTAATGACAAAGATTTTAATGTTTTCTATACATAACATATGCGTAATGTGTTAGGCACTGAGGACCCAAAGACAAAAAGAAAGTGATCCCCATTCTTAAGGAACTTCTCTTCTACTGGAAACTATTAAGTACCTTTACCTAGCTTTCAATTTCTTGACAAAAGCAGGTTATAGATTTCAGAGACTATCATTCAGTTGGTTAGGTTGTTTTTCAAAAACAATCTTCTTATATTGATGGCATCCAATCCAAGACATTCTGCATTACCACTGAAGTGAATGAGCTCTAAAATATACCTTTTCTGTACTTAATAGTACTCACTTCCCAATTACATGTAAAGATAGTTTTCAACATTCATTTTTTTTTCACATTTTGAATTCCAATTTTTTCACCTTACCTGCATTTGCTCTCGCTTCCCTAAAAAAAGAAATCAATTTTATATAGGCTTTACATGACAATCATGTTAAACATATTTCCATATTAGTCATGTTGTGAGAGCAGAATCAGAACAAAAGGGAAAAGCAGATGAAAGACAAAATTTTAAAAAAACAACATAAAAAGTGAAAATAGTATGCTTTGACCTGTGTTCAGATTTCATAGTTCTTTCTTTGGATGAAGGTAATATTTTCCATTATGAGTCCTCTCTTCCCTTACTCTCCTCTCCCTTCCATTCCCTTCCCTTCTCTTCCAGTCTCTTCTTCTCTTCTCCTTTCTTTGCTTCTCTTCCTCTCCCTCCCCTCCTCCCAAAAGCAGAGCAACGGACAAATTTTTTATTTTACCTGATGACAATTTCATTCTTCAAAAGTTGGAGGAAGTGGGAAGGGGAACTGCTATTCTAGACCTAATTCTAGACAACAAAGAGGAACTGGTGGCTAAAGTAAGAATGATGGGAGCCTTAGGCTTGGGGGACAACTGATACCTCCATCTTAGAATCTGTTACAGAGGAGAGGAAATCTGAGCATAGTCCACTGTGAGAACACAAGAACTTTAAAAAAAAAACCCAAAAAACAAAAATTAAAAGTTCCATGAAACTATGGGTAGTATCCCATGGCTTAAATTTCTTCAGGTTAAGTCTGCTCTGGGAGCTCTCAATAGTTAAATTAAGAAAGACAACAATCAGAATTAATTCCAATGAAGAAGAAAAGTAGAGTTGTCTAAAGAGACCAATGTATGCCCCTAGGAAACGAATGGACCATCTTAAATTTGAAAAAAGACATATATACAAGGCAGTAGCAAGAGTAAGTAATGGAAGATAGATGTAAGCAACGAGGTAATAATCGTGTCAGGTTCTCTGAAGTTCAGAATGATTTGAGGCTAATGAGGAAAGCTAAGGACACCAAAAGAGGGAATCTTTTTTAAGCTTTGGGAGGAGTAAGAGGGAAAACAAAAAAGATTGGATGGGATTTATAGCAATCAGGGACATATACAAGGGAATATGGGACAAGAAAAACCTGGAGCCTTTCATCTTTTATTTATTTATTTTTTTAAATGTCAGGCCCCTCTGTGGCAGTCTAGTGAAAAACCCTTCTCAGAATAATGTTTTAAATGTATAAAACCAAGGATTACAAAAGAAACTAATTATATTGACATACAGAGACAAACAACTTTGAAAGCAGTAAGAACTATGATTAATCCATGCCCATCCATAATTCCAGTGAGGAAGCATTCTATTCACCTCCTGACACAGAAGTGATGGACTCAGGGTACAGACAGAGACATATATTTTTTGAACATGGCAAATGAAAGAATTCATTCTACTTGACTATGAATATTGTTACAATGAATTTGTTTTTATATTCTTTTTTTATTTTTTTTCCAATAGAACATGGAAGGTGAGAGAGAAAATAGATTTCTGTTGATTTAAAATAATTTAATTATCTTAAAACTTTAGTTAAAAGGGGAAAAATATATGTTGACATTCTGCCAAAAAAAGTACATATCTGAATTTTTTAAAACCAAAACCCAAACTCAAGTTCATGGATCACAGGTTAAGACAACCTACTAGAGTATCACATCTAATTTTCTATAGGCTTCACAAAGTCTTGCCTACTATTCTCTCCTCATTATCTCCTACAATCAATTAACAAACATTTATTAGGTACCTACCAATGCCAAGTATTGTGTTAGTCATTAGAGATTAAAAAAGAAGGTAGAGTAAATGAAGCAATTCCTACTTCAAAGGAGTTTGCTCTGAACTCTAGCTTACATAAAGGCAGGGCCCATTTGACTGAATCCCTTCATTACTGAAGGTGATACAAAGCAGCTTCAAATTCATACCCTACTGGGTATATATGGGTGGTGGCTCAGCTTTGGTGTAAAATCAACCACAGCTGAATTCTAAGT
Organism: Sminthopsis crassicaudata; assembly: GCF_048593235.1. NCBI lineage: Eukaryota > Metazoa > Chordata > Mammalia > Dasyuromorphia > Dasyuridae > Sminthopsis > Sminthopsis crassicaudata. The sequence continues at coordinate 36,980,894 of NC_133620.1, read as the reverse complement.
CCCCACAATCATAGCACACGCCCTGATGTCTATCGCTGGCACATAATTCTGGCAGATTTCCTTCACTTTATATTTGTTGCTAACCACATATTTGCTGAACTGAGTTGAAGGAGACAATATGATGTTGTGTAAATAGCTAGCATACAGGTTGTGGTGGGGGGGGGAGGCACCTGGTTGTGGTGGAGGGGGGAGGCACCTGGTTGTGGTGGTGGGGAGACACCTGCTTGTAGCAGTTACCAGGGAGCCCAAGATTGGTGGATCACTTGAGCTTTGGAGTTATGAGTGTCAGTGAAGGATTGGATATCCATATTAAGTTTGACTTCAATGTAAGCCCCTAGGAAAATGGGGAGTGGTGATGGAAAAGGGGTTGCCATGTTGCTTAAGAAGGACTGAGCTGGTTCAGGTCAGAAAGAAAGGTTTTGTGCTGATGAGTATTATAATTAGATCCATAAGTAGCTTCTATTTTTTCAACTAAGGTGAGATAAGAACTCCTAGTTTAAAAAAATAAAAGGAAAAGGGAGGAAAGGAAGAAGGGGAAAAAAAGAAAAAAAAGAAGGAAAGAAAGATGGAAGGAAAGAAAGAAAGAAGGAAAGAAGGAGGAAAAAAGAAGGAAGAAAGGGAAGGAAGGGGAATAAAAAGGGAGGGAAAGAAAGAAGGAAGAAAAAAAGAAGATAGGAAAGAAGGGAAGGAAAGAAGAAAAAGGAAGAAGGGAAGAGGAAGGAAGGGAAAGAAGGAAAGAAGGAAGGATATGAAGAATGAAGAAAACAAAAGAGGAAGGAAAGAATAAAAGAAACAAGGAAAGGCAGGAGGGAAGGAAGGAACACTCAGAAAGAACCATAGACAAGCAGGGCAGCTTCCAAAGCTAAAGGCTGATTTTATTATATGCTAAAAAAATAAAATAGAGAGCTGAGTTTTCATGAATAATCTTCTTTTTCTATTCTACTGTGTATATAGATATGTTAATTTTATTTTGTGTTTAATTTCAGAATAAAAATTTTAAAAATAAACAGCACAAGGAATAAAGAAACTTATATTGCCTTATTATTTAGTTGTAGCTGACTCTTCATAATGCCATGAAAAGGGTCCCATTTAGAATTTTCTTGGCAAAGATACTGGAGGAGTTTTCTAATTCCCTTACTAGCTTATTTTATAGATAAGAAAACCAAGGCAAAGAGGGGTAAATGACTTTCCCAGAGTCACACAGCTAGGAAGTGTTTGAAGGCAGATTTGAATTCAGGTTTTCCTGACTTTATGCTCAGTTCTCTATCCACTATGTCATCTCAATGCCTTACTCTAAATTGCTTGCAAAATTGGACAAGGAAATTGCAGACAGGTGCTTTGCCATTTCTTTCCCTATATCATTTTGAGGAAACTGAGGTAAACAAGGGTAAGTGACTTGTGTAGTCTATAATCCCCTAGAATAGATGGCTTTTATCTAGAAAATTTTGTTTTCCTAAATTAGCATCTTTGACTTTTCTCTTTTAGATGGTAATATAAGAATGCCAAAGTCCATCAGCTCTTTGACATGGATTCATGTGTTGAAAAGGAGATAGAAATAGCATCTCATTACCCAGCTTGATTCTCCTGGCAAGCTCACCATCAGCTCAGAAGCTCTAGCATTCTCCCTTCCTCTGCTTGAAATGCCAAGGACTTCAAGAAGTAGAGAGGAACTCCTACTGGCCCTTCTCTCCAACATGCCTGAGGCTTTGTCGATGATACAAGAAGAAATTTGCTGCAGAGATCCATGCATTGCTGAAGGAGCCAAGATGTTAGCTTGCTTCCTACTGTGTCTCTCCACTATGATCTTTGATTGAAAGTGATGGAAGCAACCATTAAACAGGTACAATCACCCCCTACTCACCCAAAGAGGTTGAATCTGTTTACTAAAAAAGACATTTGATAAGCTATCTTTACATATTTCTTCCTTCTCAGGAACAAAAAAAACACCACCCAGAAGGAAACAAAACTTGAGAGGTTCGAGTGCTCCTTGATTTAATCTAGCTCCTAAGGCTGACATTTGACAAGTTTTCCTTGATATCAGCTTTCTTGATGGGAGGGAAGCACAGGGTTGCTTGTGGGCCCTCATAACACTTTCTGCTTCCTCACGGAAGAAAAAGTATTTTTAACACCCTTTGCTTTCTCTCCTTTACAAACACTCTTCACCTTAACTAATACTAACAAGAGGCCCAGTCACAGCCCAGGGGTAGATTTTCTATCTGAAAACTCCTGTTCCTCTTTAACAGTTTCATGTGACATTTTAATTAAATAATGCCATTGGTTCTTAATTTATCCGAGTCAAAGCTTGTTTCTTACACCTTAATTTTATAGTTAAAATATCTTTACGTTTTAGTTAACTAGTTGGGTTTTACTACTGAATTAAAAAGTAAATATGGATGGCAGTTACTTTATGATTATGTGTTGGGAAGGGATGCTCTGTCTCACCCAATTCCAATTAATGTAACTAACAGGATGTTACATTCCATGAAATTTTTATCAGGTAAGAGCAACTTTTTGATTGAAGCACCGAATCAACCAATCAATCAATCAAAGGTGTCACATAGGTGTGAACAATTCCTTGACAACTCTATTGAATCACTCACTCAATCAAAAGCATAAAATAGATACTAAAGCCCTAGTTAATTAAGTTGAGATGGAATGAAGTGCTTCAAGCCATTGGATAGAATTAGATGATAAAGTATATTGGAACTGGTTGAAAGAATTAGACTGACACCAACCTCAGAGCCCATTTATATCAAGGAAGAAGATGCCAGCTGGAGCTTGTTAGTCAAAAGTCAAGATTTGGGAGCACTTAGAAGGACCAGATCCTTGCTGCTTTAGAAAGAAAGCAGAAAGTGGAGTGAGCTCAGATCTGCCCCCTCTACCATTTCTATCTTTAGCATGATTTGGTAAGATTGAACCTGTAAAAAACGATTTATCCAACTAGGATCTGAGAGCACATATTGAAGAAAAGCAGTTCCAAGGAATATGAACTCTTTAGAATAGAGAGAAACAAAACTTCAGGATTCCACAAGGGTCATGGAAATCTCAGGAGAATTGTAGAGGATTCCAGGAAGGGAGGAAAGGATATCTAACCAACCAGGGGTTGTCAATAATGTCTTCGACAGATGTTTTCTCTAAACAAATCCCATTTCCTCTGGACTCTGTATGTCCTAGGAAAGCACCTCAAATTTTTAGAGGGGAATGTTTTTTTCCCCTCAACTTTTTTTTATTATAGCAGTTTACTAATTTTCCTTAAAGTTAATTAACTCTGGTTGGCTAATTGATTCAATGAGATAATCAATGAAAAATATACTAATGAGGGCTCAAGAACAACTGTACTCTTAAAATCCCTAACTCTTCTAGGTTAGCCTTAAAAGGCTGATGGGAGAAGTCATTTATCCTCTGGGACATGTTGCAAGAAGGTGCTGAACTGCACTGATAGAAGAAGTTTCTTCTTTTTCTAAGAGTTCCCTGTATTAATGAAATCACAAATCAAGGGAAGTCTTTATATCTATCATTTATCTTTCTATTAGACTGTATATCTATGTCTATATCTATATCTATTATGAGAAACAGACATAGAGATATCCAGATGTTAATATGAAAGGTATCTATCTATATTGTCGGCATCATGGTTTGAATTATGGTCTTGAAGTCAAGAAAAAAGTTCTAATCCTACTGATGATTGCTAGCTGCAGAAGGCTAGCCATCCCATTATTCTCTGTGACTTAGCTCCCAGAAATCATAGAGTCATAGATATAAAGCTAGCAGGGACATTCGAAGACACTAAATCCAATTCTCTCATTTTGCACATGAAGAAAGGAGCCAAATGTCATCCACTAACCTCTCTTCCGGCCTCCAGTTTCATATTTCCAGTGGTCAATTGGACATCTTTAATTGAACGTCTATCTCATAGCCATTTTAAACTCTATATACCCCAAAGTGAATTCATTATCTTTTCCCCAAAATTCTCCCCCTTTTCTAATCTTTTTATTCCTGTCAAGAGTACCACCATCTTCCATTTAACCAGACTCACAATGTAGTTATCATCCTCAACTTTTTACTCTCTCTCCTGTCTCTGGTGCCTGGAATGCTCTCCCTCCTTATCTCTGCCTATTGGCTTCTATGGCTTCTTTCAGGTCCCGACTAAAATCACCCTAAATGCTTGCTTCTTTCCTCTAAGATTATTTCCCTTTTATCCTGTCTCTGTTTTGTTTGTACCTAGTTGCTGATATGGCATCTCTCTGATTAGAGTCTCTGATGAGAGTTCCTCAAGGGTAGGGGCTATCTTTTGCCTTTTCTTTTAATATAATCCCTGACACATAGTAAATGGTTAATAAATATTTAGTTTCTGTTCTTCATTTTTGAAGAAGACCAGTGGTGTCTCATTTCTGGGTTGTGATTGCTGCACATGCTCCAGCTTCCTGGAGTCACAGATGAGCATAGTAAATATTTATTGCCTGCCTAAAGGATTCAATGATTTTTTTGGCTACATCATTCAGTAGGTACTCAATACATACTTGTTGACTTGATTTGACCTATTAAATTAAAGTCTTATCTATCAGTTCACAAATTCCCAAAAAGATGTTTCCTACTTTATGGAAATCATAATCGTATCAGAAAACTTTACTTTAGGAAAACCAGATCTGTGAAAAACTGACCTTAAAAAAGAGATAAATAATTGAGTGATAATTTGAACAACAGAAGGATTCTTTACTTGACCAAAATAGTCCTTTAAATAATGATAATATTAATATTTGAGTTTCTTATTATACAGTAAACTTTTCCATATGCATTACCTTCCATTTCTTTCTCAAAACAACTCCATGAGGCAATGGACAATGTTACTATACCATTTTTATATAAATAAAGCAAATTGTGGACCTCCACAATGCATTGAAGATCTCCTTAAAGTTTACCACCACAGGATATCAGTTTTATGAAATGGCACCTGCTTGAAAATCATCATATGAGAATATTTACTACTTAGTGTTATGGAGGAGTCATCAACAAGTTCTTTATTCTGAAGGATAGCTTCTTATTTGAGAAGTCCACTCAATGGACTAATAACTAAAATAGGAGTAGGAGGCAGTGAAATGGTGTAGAAAGTGCATCCAATTTATCATCAGAGAACACAAGTTTAAATCCAGACTCTGTTCCTTAGGACCTGAATGGTCTTAGACAAATCATGTGATCTTTCTGAATCTGTTTCCCCATCTATACAATGAGGGAATTAGATTAGATTACTTGGAAAATTCTTCCACCTCTAAGTCCTTGTTCTCAGGATCATTGTTTTGACATTTACTAGTGTATAATCATGGAAAAATCTCTTACCTTTCATGAAACTCAGTTTCCTCTTTTGTAAAAAAATAAGGATAATAATACTTGTGATTCCTATCTCATAGGATTATTGTTAGAGGACTACTTAAATCTTAAGAGTACAATAGAAATGTCAGTTAACATAAAATAATGGAAACCTCCCTGGACTTGGAGTCAAGAGGGAGTTGCCTTCAAATCCTACCTGATGGGATCAGTTCAATTCTGTGAGACACAATTTCCTTATTCATATAATGCAATACCATTAGTGAAAGGCAGTATGCTGGAGTAGATGTGTCATAATCATCTTTCAAATCAGGGAGAATTAAGTTCTATTTCTTCTTCTGCCAAATCCTAGCTGTAGGACCCCAGAGCAAATAAGTCACGTATTGTTTCAGAGTTCTGGGATCCTTTGGAAGTCTGTACATATTAGAGAAGGTGTTGACTTCCTTTAGTAGATGGGATGTCTTCACCCTGATGTTCCCCATGCAAATAAAAAAGGTCCAGTCTCTGTCCCTATTGTAATAAAGTAACTGTGTAACTCCAAGAAAGTCACTTAACTTCTTTGTGGCTCAGTTTCCTCAACTGTAAAATCTGGAGAACAATAACTCCTAGTTTCCAGGATTTTGAGGATCCAATGAGGTAATATTTATAAACTGCTTATCATAATTACTGGTATGCAATAGATGCTTCATAAATGCTTTATTTTCTTCCCCTTCCCGTAATATTCTTAAGTACTTCCCATAATTTTGTAGGGATCAAATTACATGCTGTTTATAAAGTGCTTCTTGTATCTATGCTTCTATTGCTCATTTTTCAATTGACTCTTCACAACCCCTTTGGGGGAATGTGCTTGGTAAAGATACTAAAGTGGTTTGCCATTTTCTTCTCCAGCTCTTTTTACAAATGAGGAAACTGAGGTAGACGGGGTTAAAGCGACTTGCCATGGGTCCCACAGCTAGTTAGGCTGTATTTGAACTTAGGTCTTTCTGACTTAGGGCACTATTCACTTAACCACCTAGCTGTCCTTATGCCTATATTTCTATTTCAGCTATTATTATTATTATTATTATTATTATTATTATTATTATTATTATGCATCACACAATTGGGGTTTTAATATAATTTCTCATATCTGTGTATGTGTATAATCTGAGCCATTTTATGCTTTGTCTTGACTGTCTGTAAAATGGAGCTGTTAAAGTTAGCACCTGTCTGGTTCTCAAGGATGCTTTTCTTATTAAAATAAGTCCCTCACAAACATCCTGGACCCTTGGGTACAAAATGACTAATTACCATACCTAACTAGGCCGGGCCTGCTTGATTTCCTCACAATTCCATGGTTCCCCTGGCCTTTGGAAAGGCCTTCAGTGTCACACCATACTGCAGCACATGCACAGAAATGCTCTCCCACCCCCGATATTTGGATCATGCTGTCTAAATCATCGTCATATTGAATTTCAGGTTCTAAACTACCTTTTGCATATTTATACATAATACATCTGAAAATAAATCTAATGAAACTTTAGTAGAATCTGCAGGGTTATTGTTTTCCCAATCCTTTGGAGAGTTTCCATTTATTTTTTTTTACATAAATATTCTTACAAAATAGGGGAAAACAGATTTATCAAGATATCAAAGTGATGAAGCCAAAGAGAGAGATAAACAGATCTAGAGGAATTAGAGGATGCTAATTTTCCTTTCAGGAAAGAGTAGGCCCCAGGAACCATAGCTGATAAGTGAGCAAACTGCTACAGACCTTGGGAGAAAGAGAGGGGCAGATATAGAGAAAGAAAATACAGAAAACTGGAGAAAAGAGGATGGACTCAAGGAATTTGGGCACAAAAGGCCAAGTTTATTGTTGCTGTTTAGTCCTTTCAATCATATCCACCTCTTCACTTTTTTTTTGGTAGCAGAAGCACAGCTAGAAAGGTGTTTGGGGTTCACCCAGACCAATTTCTCCATTTTGCTGCCTTTTTTCTGAACTGAACTTATGATTTCAGTGCTATAGGGAACTTCCAGTCAGGAAACTCCCTTAACCAAGCAAATCAGCAAGATTTCATTTCAACCATGTCAGTGATGTCTGATTTTTCATGACCCTATTTGGGATTTTCTTGGCAGAGATACTAGAAGGGTTTGACATTTCCTTCATATCATTTTACAGATGAGGAAACTGAGGCAAATAGGATAAGTGACTTGCCCACAGACTTACAACTAGTGTCTGAAGTTGGATTTGAATTTAAGATTTCCCGATTTCAGGGCTGGTGTTCTGTTTACTGTTCCACTGAGCTGCCCTGAGAAGCCAACTGTGAACAAGGAACTGAGGATCAGTAACAGCATCTGAGCCAAGGATTAGGAAGGCCTATTAAAAAAGTGACTGACTTGGGAACCCATTAGGACCTTCCCTTGCTCATTCATTTTTTTAAAGCTTTCTATTTTCAAAACATATGCAGAGATAATTTCCAACATTCATCCTTGCAAAACCTTATGTTATAATTTTTTTCTCCCTCCTCCCTGCCCCAAACTGTAAGTAATCCAATATATGTTAAACATGTGCAATTCTTCTATACATATTTTCACAATTATCATGCTGCACAAAAAATTCAGATCAAGAAGGGAAAAATGAGAAAGAAAACAACATACAAGCAAACAACAATTACAAAAATATGTGAAAATACTAGGTTGTGATCCACACTCGGTTCCCATTATCCTCTCTCTGGGTGCAGATGGCTCTCTCCATCAGAAGACTATTGAAACTGCCTCGGCCTATTTGCAGAAGTAGGGTTTGGATGAGGGGCATCTTGTAATGTGGGTCCTACAGCAATGCTCATCTTTTAGCTACATCTCAGGGAAAGTGAGGCAGCTTAAGGGGACAATGGCCCAATGAGGCTGGCAAACACCATTATTGATTAGAAGGTGAAAAAAAGACCCCCACCTATGGTAGCTTCCATGGAGCTTGTTCCTTCCTTATTTTGGCTACCTGGATGACAGAATACAGATATAAGAGCCCCATAGCATCCTCTTTCCCCCAGTGAATTTCCTTCCACTTTTGTGCTTCTTGAGTACCAAAGCCTTGCATCAAACAATACTGTGAATTAAGAAAGCATTCAGTCTCTTAGAGCTGCTTTTGAGTAAACCAATGCCAGTGACAAATCGAATCCCTCATGGAGAAATCTCTGTTCGGGCTATAAGGATAAGGGTATTCAGCTTTCGGAGGTCAACCATCTTGATGATGATGATGATGATGATGACAGTGATGGTGATGGGAGGGATGATGATGGGGATGATGAAGATTTTAAGGTTTGAAAACATTTTACCTATGTAATCTCATTTTATTTGCACAACATTGTGAGACACATACTCTAATGACTCTCATTCTACTGAAGAAAAAATTGAGGCTGGAAGGGTCAATGACTTTCCCAGAGTCACATAGCTAGAGCCTAAAGATCCATTCAAACTTGGATCGTCCTGGTTCTATTCCCTTTGCCTCTAGCTTATAGTCCCTAAGGAAGGTTGTCCCATATTTCATTACCTAAGTGCATTTTTTGAGGAGGGGAAGGGGCATCAAAAGCATGATTTTACTGATTTAAGGAGTTCCCTCCACTCATTTATTTATTTTTTTTTATTATATATATATATATATATATATATATATATATATTTTATAATATTATCCCTTTTATTCATTTTTCCAAATTACCCCCCCTCCCTCTATTCCCTCCCCCCGACGACAGGCAATACCATACATTTTACATGTGTTACAATATAGTCTAGGTACAATACATGTGTGTGAATATCATTTTCTTGTTGCACAATAAACATTAGAATCCGAAGGTACATGCAACCTGGGCAGACAGATATTAGTGCTAACAATTTTCATTCCCCTCCCAGTGTTTCTTCTCTGGGTGCAGCTACCCCTGTCCATCATTGATCAACTGGAAGTGAGTTGGATCTTCTTTATGTTGAAGATTTCCACTTCCATCAGAATACATCCCCATACAGTATTGTTGTTGAAGTGTACAGTGATCTTCTGGTTCTGTTCATTTCACTCAGCATCAGTTGGTTTAAGTCTCTCCAGGCCTCTCTGTATTCCTCCTGTTGGTCATTTCTTACAGAGCAATAATATTCCATAACCTTCATATACCACAATTTACCCAACCATTCTCCAACTGATGGACATCCATTCATCTTCCAGTTTCTAGCTACAACAAAAAGAGCTGCCACAAACATTTTGGCACATATATGTCTCTTTCCGCTCTTTAGTATTTCTTTGGGATATAATCCCAGTAGTAGCGCTGCTGGGTCAAAGGGTATGCACAGTTTGATAACTTTTTGGGCATAATTCCAGATTGCTCTCCAGAATGGCTGGATTCTTTCACAACTCCACCAGCAATGTATCAGTGTCCCAATTTCCCCACATCCCCTCCAACATTTGTCATTATTTGTTCCTGTCATCTTAGCCAATCTGACAGGTGTGTAGTGGTATCTCAGAGTGGTCTTAATTTGCATTTCTCTGATCAGTAGTGATTTGGAACACTCTTTCATGTGAGTGGATATAGTTTCAATTTCTTCCTCTGAGAATTGTCTGTTCATATCCTTTGACCATTTATCAATTGGAGAATGGTTCGGTTTCTTATAAATTATGGTCAGTTCTCTATATATTTTGGAAATGAGACCTTTATCAGAACCTTTGTTTTTAAAAATATTTTCCCAATTTGTTACTTCCCTTCTAATCTTGTTTGCATTAGTATTATTTGTACAGAAACTTTTTAGTTTGATGTAATCAAAATCTTCTATTTTGTGATCAATAATGATCTCTAGTTCTCCTCTGGTCATAAATTCCTTCCTCCTCCACAAGTCTGAGAGGTAGATTATCCTCTGTTCCTCTAATCTATTTATTATCTCCCTCTTTATGCCTAAATCATGGACCCATTTTGATCTTATCTTGGTATATGGTGTTAAGTGTGGATCCATATCTAATTTCTGCCATACTAATTTCCAGTTTTCCCAACAGTTTTTTCCGAATAATGAATTTTTATCCCTAATGTTGGAATCTTTGGGTTTGTCAAAGATTAGATTGCTATAGATGTACCCTTTTTTGTCCTTTGTATCTAATCTGTTCCACTGATCTACCGGTCTATTTCGTAGCCAATACCAAATGGTTTTGGTGACTGCTGCTATATAATATAGCTTTAGATCAGGTACACTTAGACCACCTTCCTCTGAGTTTTTTTTCATTAGTTCCCTTGCAATTCTTGACCTTTTATTCTTCCATATGAATTTTGTTGTTATTTTTTCTAGGTCATTAAAATAGTTTCTTGGGAGTCTGATTGGTATAGCACTAAATAAATAGATTAGTTTGGGGAGTATTGTCATCTTTATTATATTCGCTCGGCCTATCCAAGAGCACTGAATGTCTTTCCAATTATTTAAATCTGATTTTATTTTTGTGGCAAGTGTTTTGTAATTTTTCTCATATAATTCCTGACTTTTCTTTGGTAGATGGATTCCCAAATATTTTATACTCTCAACATTTGTTTGGAATGGAATTTCTCTTTGTATCTCTTGCTGTTGCATTTTGTTAGTGATATATAAAAATGCCGAGGATTTATGTGGATTTATTTTGTATCCTGCCACTTTGCTGAAATTTTGAATTATTTCTAGTAGCTTTTTAGCAGAGTCTTTAGGGTTCTCTAAGTATACCATCATGTCATCTGCAAAAAGTGATAGTTTAATTTCCTCATTTCCTACTCTAATTCCTTGAATCTCTTTCTCGGCTCTTATTGCCGAGGCTAGCGTTTCTAGTACTATATTGAATAGTAATGGTGATAGTGGGCAACCTTGTTTCACTCCTGATCTTACTGGGAAAGGTTGCAGTTTATTTCTATTGCATATTATGCTTACTGAAGGTCTTAAATATATGCTCCTGATTATTCTAAGGAATAGTCCATTTATTCCTATACTCTCAAGAGTTTTTAGTAGGAATGGATGTTGGATTTTGTCAAATGCTTTTTCTGCATCTATTGAGATGATCATATGGTTCTTATTAATTTGATTATTAATATGGTCAATTATATTAATAGTTTTCCTAATATTAAACCAGCCCTGCATTCCTGGAATAAATCCTACTTGATCATAGTGTATTATCTTGGAGATGATTTTCTGAAGTCTTTTTGCTAATATCTTATTTAAGATTTTAGCATCAATATTCATTAAGGAGATTGGTCTATAATTTTCTTTCTCAGTTTTCGATCTACCAGGTTTAGGTATCAGTACCATGTCTGTGTCATAAAAGGAGTTTGGTAGGACTCCTTCATCCCCTATTTTTTCAAATAATTTATATAACATTGGGGCTAATTGTTCTTTAAATGTTTGGTAGAATTCACATGTGAATCCATCTGGCCCTGGGGATTTTTTCCTGGGGAGTTGATTAATAGCTTGTTCTATTTCTTTTTCTGAAATGGGACTATTTAAGCAATTTATCTCCTCCTCTGTTAATCTAGGGAGCCTATATTTTTGGAGAAAGTCATCCATTTCACTTAAGTTATCAAATTTATTGGCATAAAGTTGGGCAAAGTAACTCCTTATTATTTCTCTAATTTCCTCTTCATTGGTGGAAAGATCCCCCTTTTCATTTGTAAGACTATCAATTTGATTTTCCTCTTTCTTTTTTTTGATCAAATTTACCAAAGGTTTATCTATTTTATTGGCTTTTTCATAAAACCAACTTTTGGTTTTATTTATTAATTCAATAGTTTTTTTACTTTCAATTTTATTGATTTCTCCTTTTAATTTTTGTATTTCGAGTTTAATTTTTGGTTGGGGGCCCTCCACTCATTTAAATGCTGCAGTCTGCAACTTAGATTCTTAGAAATTTGCCTGGAAGCAGTGAGCTTGCTCAGGTCAATATGTGCTGTCTCAGGGGTCAGTTTTCAATGAACTATGTCATGATGTCTTTTGAATCCATTTGTAGAGGAGGATGATACAGGAGCTTCAGAATGGAGGAAAAGCATAGAGATTATCTCATCATTTTACAGAAGAGGAAACTGAGTCAGAGTGATTGCTTTTTGATTTGTGAGTAAATTGTATTTAAGTGAGCTAGAGTTGCATGAAGTTGTCAGACTCATTCTGTCTTCCAGAGTCCTCACTGTTTGGTGGAAGGACAGAGTCATGATTCCTGGTGATGATTCAAGATGTAGTGAATGACCCTGGTGTCTCTGACCAAGCTGAAAGCCCTCCTCAACACTGCTTCAGCGGCCTTCCTGGTCAGAGGATCACATTGTTCTCATCCACCATTCTAGCAAGGAAAGCCTTCACATGCTTGGAGTGGACGCTCCCCTAACTTATCTTAGAGTATAAGACCCTTTGGTTATCTTCAATATGACCAAATGGTTTTCTGGAGTGTGGTCACTGTGACTTTTAAAGTCAACAGCAAAACTGTGTTTGTCTCCTTAACACAATAGCTGAAACATCCATCAGTCAATCAATCAACACATATTTAGTAATTCCTTATTATGTGCCATATGTGTACAAAGACATAAATCCAATAGTTACTGCCCTCATGTGCTTATGTTCTGTAGGAAGAGATAATGTATACATCATATATATATATATATATATATATATGTGTACATATATATATACATGCAAAATGGATACAAAGTAATTTGGGGAGCAAAGACATTTTTGGGGGGGATCAGGAAAGACCTCATGGAAGAAGTGATATTTGACCTGGGCTTTGAAGTCAACTAGGAATCCTGGGAAACTATGATTAGAAGGGAGTGCATTATGCTTAAAAAAAATAAAAAGCTTGTTAATGGATTGGTTATTTAAGGTCGAACACGTAGTAAATAAGTAAGTGACAAAGCCAGAATTTGAATTCTGACCTTTTGAGTCCAAGGTACACCACTCAGAATCTCTCTAGAAGGACTAGAGCTTGTCTCTTAAGCATGAAGAAAGAAGCCACTATTTGTCCCTTAAGGGATCTGAGACTCTCTTGAGTCCATAAGAGTCAGGAGCAGCTGGGCAGCAGTGAAAAATTGGCTTCTGATTTTGGAAATACAAAGCCTGACTGAGCAGGGATTTTCTTTAGTCATTTTTGGCTAGCAGGAGGAGGGTCTACTTCGAAAAGCAAAGACATTGGGTTGAATTCTGTCACCTCCTGCCTGCTGTTACCGGGTCTAAGCTTTGACCTTGTACTAGATACTAGGCCTGACATGCTGCCTGGCCCTGGCCTGATTGGGTGGGCTGAGGGGCTCATGGTCAGCCAGGAAGAGGGTGCCCGGTGTATGTCCCATCCCTGTTCTGTGACCCCATCCCAAACGAGGCGGGGGTCTAGTTTCGTTCTTGTGTTTTTTGCTCCTTCTTCTTTGTTTATGACTGATTCCCACAGCTGACAAAGGGCATTCCAAGAGCGGAGTCACAGCCCCAAATAGAGGGATGGAAGGGAGGGGGGCTGCCCTGGGAATTCCTCCCCCTGGCCTTGTCCAATGACCCTGCTCTGGAGAGAGCATCCCAGAAATGTAGTCCCAGTGGCAGCTCCCCTAGCCTTCTCTAGCTGCCCCCAGTGCCTTAATTAGGGTGTTTTTCTTCCAAGGATTTTTTTTCTTCTGGCCACCTCCACCTCCCACCCCAGTGAATTTAGTACCAGTGAGAGGGGCCAAGTGATTAGCCCCTGAGACAGGCCCTGGACAATTTAGAAATATAATGATAATAATAATAGTAACAGTAACAACAACAACAATAATGATGACTAAACCCTTGACTTCAAAAATAGGACTGGACCTATGATTTTACTAAATAGGAACTCTTAATTGAGGAAATCCCCTCTAACAATGTGGTCCTGAACCTTTTCTCTAATTTTTCATCTCAGAGAATTGACTAGAACAGAGCTTATTAAACTTTTCTCGGTTGTAACCCCTTTTCACCCAAAATTTTTTTTACATAACTCCAAGTATATAAAATATGTATTTAAATCAAACCTTTACTTATAATAAATCATAACATCGTGGTCACCACATTCAGTTATGTGATCCACAGTTTAAGAAGCTTTGACCTAGAACATTGGGTGACTTTCTAGGATCACACGGTCAGAAAGAGCCGGAAGTAAAATTTGAAGATCTTCCTGGTTTTGAGACTGTGGTTTATCCCCATTTTTAGAGAAGATGACAAAGGTTACCCCTGGGTCTCTACATGAAATTTTTAGCGCTTCCAAGATCTGTTCTCCCTCTAATTACCTTATATTTATTTGGTGTATACTGTTAGCTGAAGTACTGGATTCCAGTACATACTTTCTTAACCTCTTTTAAAGCTCTGGAGAATCTCATTCTGACATATACTTCTGCTTACATTGACAAGTCAGGCTTCAAGTTCTAACTCCATGTTACCCTCTTGGTTGTAGTGATTCTTTTCTAAAGTAATCATCTTGAGTTCCATCTTGAATTAGTTTTAGAAGTTATTCAGTCATTTTTGATTTTATAATCTTTTTGGAGTTTTCTTGAAAAAGATATTGGAATGCTTTGCCATTTTCTTCTCCAATTCATTTTACAGATGAGGAAACTGAGGCAAGCAGGGTTAAGTGACTTGCTCAGGATCACACAGATACTAAGTATCTGAGGCTGTATTTGAAAGTAACTTTCCTGGCTCTAGGTCAGCACTGTATCCATTGTATCACCTATGTGACCCCAAATCCATGTTTCTCCCCTAGATCAATCGGCCATGATTTTTCTCACTACTTTCATGTAGCAGGTCACCATTTATTAGTTTTTAGTAAGAGAAATTTACTGACAAGATACCTCATGACTAGAAGTGTAAACTTTCCTCCAAACCCTTGGGAGTATATTCTTTCCTATATCACTTTGGTTCCTGGGGAGAGTGGAATCAATCTTAAAGCAATTTCTACAAAGTTTTTGCATTAACAATTTCAATCCCAATGGACCAGGGCTTTCCTCTTGTCTTTGGGGTCCACCCAGCCCAGAAGTTGGGTCCCTGTCTTTCCTTGGGTCTGTGCTGCTTGACCACAAGTGCCAGCTGGCCCCTGACAGCTTGCCATTCCTGACTCTTTGAAGCTGCCTGCAATATTCCTTCCCCAACAGGCAAGAAAGATCAAACACAGAAACAAAAGACAGAGGGAGACCTTATTCTTGGGTTTCATGGGCCTGAGGCATCATGTTACCCAGAAGCTTGTAGTGTGTCTCTCACTCCAGCCCAGACCAGCAGAAAAGACAAAATGCATTACCCTGACTAGGGAGTGCTTTCTGACAGCTACAGCCTAGAAGCTAAGCCAAAGGGAGCTGACTCCATGGGGTAAAGAGATGGGCACTTCCTGTCATATTTAAGTGTGCAGAACACAGTGCTTGCTGGATATCCCCCCCATCTCATATATACACACACATGCACACACATGTACACACAAATACAGGATGTACCTAAAGTCTTAGTCCTTAGGCCGTAAAATTGTAAAGCTATTTGGTAATACTAGTAAGCTCTACTAAGTTAAAACAACACAAAGCTTTTTGGAATATCCTATACATACACAGAAACATATATATTTATACATACACACATGTATCTATCAATATATATTTATATATACATATATGTGATATGTATAGATACATAAATCTATATAGGAATATACACACATATGATGTACATTGTGTATATATATATATATATATATACATTTACATACACACAAAGACATAGACATGCATGTACACACCCACCCATGTGTGGCTCCACTTTAGAATGTTTGCTTCTTGAGAGCAGAGACTCATTGACTTTTGTCTTTGTGTCCTCAATGCCTGGAACATAGCAAGTGCTTTAAAAATGCTTGTTGACTACTTGATGGAAGTATCTTTCAGGTTTTCATACCAAGTCCAATCAGTTTTTTTTTTTTTTTGAGGCAATTGGAGTTAAGTGACTTGCCCAGGGTCCCAAAGCTAGGAGGTGTTGAGTGTCTGAGGCAGATTTGAACTCAGGTCTTCCTGACTTCAGGGCTGGTGCTCTGACCACTGTGCTACCTAGCTGCCCCAAGTCCAATCTTCTTTACATGGCCTCAGGCTACTTATCATGAAAGATGACTTTTCTCTGGTATACTTGACCCTGCAAGGGACTAAATGTAGACTGGCTCCTAGGCTTACGGGTGAAGTCACTATTAGCTATCTCAAGGCAGTGGCCATGCCCACAGAAAGGCTGGCCCACTAGACAGAGAGACAAATCTATAGCTGACAGAGAAGTGACTCTTGGGGTGTTCCTTATATTTACTGTATATATGCCCAAAAAGTAAGAATTCTTGCTTTCTCTTTATAGATGAAGAAAGTTATCCAGTAGTCTGTCAAGGAGTGTCATAATGGACCAGGAGCAGAATTGCTCTGTTTACATCATTCTGACTCCTGGTGGGGGTCTTGGAGTTAGAAGAGCTGAATTTAAGTCCTGTTTCCAACTAACTATTGCTAAGTCATTTTTATCACTTGAAAAAGGGGCATAATGATACTTACCTCACTGAGTAGTTGTGAATGGAGTGCTCTGTTTAGGAAAAAAAAGCAACATTTTAATGTGAACTTTCCATATTAGTGGATACAATGCAACTTAATTTTGCCAAACTACATGGAAAAGGATAAAGTGTATTAATGCCTACTCCCAGCCCTCTGAGTCATCATCTTCCTGCTCATCATCATCTTTCTTCTCCTCTTCTCTTTTCTTCTCACTTTTTCCTCTTTTTTTAAAAAATTCTTTCTTCTTCTCCCCAATAGAATTATAACTCTTCTTTATGCATATCATTTCTATACGTAGTCTCCCTGCACAATACATACGTGAGCATCAGAAGTATGATTTGAACCTGGAGTCAGTACTCTTTGCCCTTTCCCAGGGTAGTGTCATAAACAAATGAAATCAGCAGACTAAACCAAGTAATACTGAGAATGATAATAAGATAGAAATGATTATTATTGCTTTTATTTCCATTATTATTATTGCTGCTATGACCAAAGTCATTTTCCTGGGTAGACTGCTCTGGCTCATGCACTAAGTGATGGGTCTCTCTTTCCTGACCTGATCCTGACTTCTTTCCCCCACTTCCCTTTAGTTCCCCATCTCCAGTAGCGCATCATATTCACAGTTACACCGGAACCCCACACCCATGTTACACAGCCCTGTGAGCTGCAACCCAAATGATAAAGTAAAATGTGAAAAGTCTCAGGCAGCTTTATGCAAATTATTGCCTTTAAATTAAGAACATTTCTCTCAGGCTGTGACATAGAAAGAGAGCTGCCGGGGTCCCTGAGCTTTAATGCAATTCTGCACAAAACAGAGGTTTAATTAGTACAGGAGGTAGGAATTCCATCTTCAAAGAACTTGGATTCAACTTCCAATTGAGTGGTCTGGGTAAGTGAGCTGCAGAAATGGAGACAGACACCCAGAAATAATGTTTCTCCATTGGATGTAGCTGCTGATTAATTTTAGGCTATAAACTGCAGCTGGTGAGGAATCACCACCAATCACCTTCCCGCAGTTTATTGAATAGCAAATGTATGTGCACACAAGCGTGCGAACGCCTAAACACACTTGAACTCATATGGCAAGTCATGTGACACAGACTTCATCCATCATAGAATCATTGATTGATCATAGAATGTTGAGATTGGAAAAATCTTATATCCATTCACACTAATCCATTACTCTTTTTTCCCCCATTGCTCCAGACCTATGATTTTAAAAGTGTAGGGAATGACAAGTGTGGAAGTTTCCTCCTTTTCTCTGCTTCTTGAAAACCTAGTTTCCTTCAAGATTTAGCTCAATGTCACTGAGGCCTTTACTGGTCTCCTGCCTGCCAATGTCTTTCCTTCAAAGGTTACCTTTTACACCTATTTATCTATGAATGTGTTCCCTCTCCTATTGAGCAGCTAGGTGGCCTAATGGATGGAGCAGGTCTGGAGTCAGGAAGAATCATCTTCATGAGTTTAAATTCAGCCTCAGAAACGAACTAGCTAGGTGACCCTCTTTTTCTCTGTTTCCTCATTGTAAAAAGAACTATAGAAGAAAATGGCAAACTACTATGATGTTTCTGCCAAGAAAACTTCAAATGGGATCATGAAGAGTTGGACATGCATGAACATCATCACCACCATCATCATCCCTCCTCTGGGAACAAGGATCATTTTTTGTTTTTACTTTATGAGCATCCCTCCCGGTGCTTAGCATAATACTTGGTATATTATAAGCACTTAGGGAATTTTTGTTTTATGGGTAATATGGAAATATGTTTTGCATGACTTTACTTGTATAATAGGTATCATATTGCTTGCCTTCTCAATGGGGAGGGCCAGGAAGAAGGATAGAATTTGGAACTCAATATTAAAATTTTATATTAATTGGCAAATATTTAACAAAATAAATAAAAATATATATTTAAAAATGCTTATTTAAAGATGGATAGATTTGCAACTTAATTTGCAATCTTATAGTCAATGATCACTGAGATTCCAAGAGGTACTAGAGCAGTTAAAGATTAGGTGACTTAGCCATATTCATATATATTGATATACACAGACACCACTTCAACATATGTGATATACTTCATATATATTGAAGTATATCACATATATGTTGAAGTGGTGTCTGTGTGTATATGTATATCTATATATATAGATATATAGATATATTTATATAGATATATAGATATATAGATATATACACGCAAATTGCACTGATTCCAAGACTGGTCCTCTACTATCTATATCATGCTGCATTACTTATTACTTGGATCATCCAAGGTGATCCACCAAACCAGACAGTTAAGTGGCAAAATTAAAGGTATTTGTAATTTCTTTTGCAGAAATCCTACTTGACAATCAGGGGACAGAAAAAGGGAAATCAAAAGTTCCCACTAATGTGGTCTGACACAGCCACCTCTCAGGATGAATGCTAACACATGTATTGACTCATGAGTCATGTTTCCTAGTGACTCCCAACCCTCAGCGTTCTTTGTTTGCTTTTTTTTTTTTTGTTAGAAAGTCATGATTTTCTTTCTTTCTTTTTTTTACTTTTCTATGCAAAATGTATGTTAGAGTCCCAATTAAGTACAATATTTCACAAATAAGAGTCACCTGTTGCTTTTTTTCAGAGAATGACCCCCATCAGGCCAAAGAGAACAAAAGAAACTGCCCAACAGAAAACATGACACATGTACTTTATACATGCTTAATTTCTGTTGTTTTGGTTGGAAAACAACTGCAGGTGTCCTCTAATTATATCACCATTTTCACAAATATCAACTGTCATACTTAATCTGTTCCATTTACCAAAAGAGCCGGCTAGGGCAACACATTTCTTTCATTACAAATTTAGTACCAGAGTTTCGAACGCTCAAAAGCTAACATTCAAGCTAGTCAATTAATGCATTATTTACAAGTGAAATGTTATTAAAAACAGATTCTTAATTTGCTAATGATTTAGTAGACTCCAGGCAATATTCCAATTTGTTTTTTATTGAAAATGGAAGAACATTTAGAACAAGGGGTTGGGGAGGAGGAGGCTGATGGTGGGGGAAAATGTCAGGGATACTTTGGCCTAATTTGCCAGTGCTGTTAGTTTCAGTTCTCTTTCTGTCTTCTTTCCTGTATTATATTTTTAACATACACACTAACCAGTTACAGCATGATCAAGAGGCAAAGCTTATGAAAAATGAAAACCAACACAAATACTATTGTAAGTTTGTTTTTAAAAAGCACCAGGCAGTCTTCCCTGACTCAGTACACATGTTCTCCATACAATAAAGCAGATTTTGATTTACTGTGCCATTCTCAAGGCCCAGCAGGTTAAGAAGGTTAGAAGTCAAGGGTAATTAAATGTTATTAGCATTCCACTGTTGTCATACTACACAAAGTGAATATGTGTCTTTTCAAATACATTTTAAAAACTGAAATAGTTCCTGAAGCTTTTAGCTCGTCCAAATAATCCACACATCCTGGTGGGATTTTTTCCCCTTTTCTTTTTGCCTTGATTTAAATAGGAATGCTCATGTTCCATATTAAAAAGTCACGACTCCACTGCAGGGGTCTGATCTAACCAAATCAGAATTGAACTAAAAACTTGGAGCAAACTGGATCAACTCCTAGGGAGTTGGGCCAAACTAGACAGTATCTGCATCAAGTTCAATAGCTAGTCCTACCCTTTTTTTTTCCATCATATGTTTAGAACTAGAAGTGACTTTGGCCATCTTGTATAACTCAATTGCTTTACAGATGAGGAAATCGAGTCCTGGGGAAGATTTGGCCAAGTTAACACAGGTTGTAAGTATTAGAGTGAGGATCTGAATCCAGATTGTTGGATTATAGAATCAGCACTCTTTTCACCATGCTATATTCTCATAATACTAGGGGTCTAGGCCATGCAACCTTAAGAAATTTAACCCTAATTTAATATAAAGAGTCTTTCAATGATCAGTGCTTTTATCTGTGTGGATATACTCTGTCCCAGGGTAGCTCACACCTTCTTTACCTGTGCCTTAATAGGTAGTCTATTTTTTAGTTCCTGAAGCCTTCAAATTCATTTCCATTCTATAGTCTGCATTGGATGAGTTTTTCTGAAATCACGTGGGCTGGTTTTCAGATGATGGGCTAATAAGTCTGTTGCCAATCCACATTCAAAGCCTGTCCAGTTCAGTAGAACCTATCAGAGCTCAGGGGCCATTGGTATCATCTTGGAGGACCAAGAGTCAACTGCACACCATGAGGACATCATGGACATTATCATCATCAAATATGTTGGATTAACTAACCTTTAGGGTCCCATGCAGATCCAAATTGACAATTTGATCATCTCTAAAATTCTACAACTCTCTGACAGAGTATAACTATTTTCCATTCTATAGTTGTTTTAAAAAATAGTTGCCAAAAATTAGAAAATGATGAAATAAGAAGGCGGCTTTTAGAGAAGTACTAGGCAGTTAAAATTAGGACACCATAGAAGAAGGAATGAATAAATTTAAGAAGTCTGTATTTAAAGTACTATTGTAAGTTCTGGCAATATAAATAGAAAAAAGGAGATAGATCTTGCTATCAAGTTATCTCACATGCTTAATGAAGGAAGCAATATATCAAAAAAAAAAGTTCATCTGCAGGGCAGATGGCAAGACTCACTGGATTTTTGGTTTGCTGTTATTTAATTATTTTAATTGTATCTGACTCTTTGTGACCCTGTTTGGGATTTTCTTGGCAAAGATAATGGAGTATTGGCTATTTTCTTTTCCGGATCATTTTATAGATGAAGAATTGAGGAAAATAGGGTTGAGTGACTTTCATGGGGTCATATACCTAGTAAGCATTTAAGGCCATATTTGAACTCAGAAAGGAGAATCTTCCTGACTCCAGGTCTGGCTCTTTTAGCCCAGACCTTGTGTTATTTAGTAGTTAAGATAACAGTTCCCTGGGACTATAGAGGCAGAGCAGATTAGTAAGGCCTGGAGTCTTATTAGAAAGAAAGGAGTTGTGGACTTCAACTTCATTCAGTTCTTTTGAGGAATCAAGCAGCACAATAAAGGGGAAATTCTACTAACTCTCAGGTAGGCTCCAGGACTTCTCAGGCCAGAGGGGGAAATAAAAACATAAACAAGGAGAGGGCGTCCTTATTGGCGGTGGGTTTTCTCAATGCTCAACCATCTTGGATGGATGGGTAGAAGGAAGTCAAGTAAAAGACAAATTCACATCTCTTCCTTAGAGTGAAAATGAAAGGAAGAGTTACAAATAACGGTAGTATTATTGGAAGAAGCTACAGTCAGGTGCTTCACCACAATATCTCAGAAAGAAAAAGGCTGGGGAATATTTTGTTAAAAGCCTTTGACCTTGAACTTCAAGCTCAGTTCTTTGTCCTTAATTTTATTTTGTCATTCATTCATCTCGTTCAGTAGTTCTTAGCCTAGTCCATGGTGGGTGTGCATGGCATAGGAAAGAAAAGGAAAAAAAAATCTTTATCTTAATATAATGCTTTCCTTTGCAGGCTTATATACTTTATTTGTCTAAAACATTATTTTGAGAAAGGATCTCATTTTTATAGCTATTTTGTGAGTTTTCTTTTAGGGGACTCGACAAGATTGAAGAATTTATCTCTCTCAATTGGGAGAAGAAAGTGAAATGTTCTGTCAATGGTTTTTTTCTTACTTGTGGTCCTAAAGCAAAAGCCATATTGATTAGTTGGCATGTATGTCGTACAGGAGAATAACAAGTTTGTACAGTGGATAGTGTCAGAGTTGAAGTTAGGAAGTATTGAGGTCAAATTCTACTTTAGTCATTGACCAGCTATGTGACCCTGGGTAAATTATTATTTTTTCTAATTATATGTAAACATAGCTTTCAGCATTTACTTTTATAACATTTTAAGTTCCAATGCTTTTCTTCTTCATCTTCCCTCACATATGGCAAGCAATCTAGTATAGGTTTCACATGTGTGATCATATTAATCATATTTACACATTAGTGGTGTTGTAAAAGAAGAATCAGAACTGAAGGGGAAAACAGTGAGAAAGAAAAAAAAAACAAAAAAAACCCAAAAGTAGTCTGCATTCAGACTCCATAGTTCTTTCTCTGGATGTGGGTAGCATTTTTCATTATGAATCTTTTGAAATTGTCTCAGGTCCTTGTATTGCAGAGAAGAGTTAAGTTTCGGCAAGTTGATCATTGTGTAATGTTGCTGTTACTTTATGTAATGTTCTCCTGGTTCTGCTTACATCATTCAGCATCAGTTTGTGTAAGCCTTTCCAGGTTTTTCTGAATCCCACCTGTTCATCACGTCTTACAGCACAATAGTGTTCCAGTACATTCATATACCATAACTTGTCCAGCCATTCTCCAAATTGATGGGCATCCCCTCAATTTCCAATTCTTTGCCACAACAAAAATCATTGCTATAAACATTTTTGTACATGTGGATTCTTTCCCATTTTTATAATCTCTTCAGGGGCCTAATAGTAGTATTGAGAGTGCACTGTTCTTGCCTTCATATCAGCACTTAGTTCAGTTCCAGACACATAGTAAACACACTTATGGCTTGATCGATTAATTGCTTGATAGATTGTAGTTGACTTTTGGACAATTCTATTTGTTAGGAAGCTTTTCTTGACTTCAGACCTAAAATGACCTCCTGGTAGCTGGTTCTTCCTTCTGGGGCCAAAGAGAACATGTTCATCCTCTTTAAAGGGCAATTCTTCAAATACTGGAAGACAGTTTCATGTCTTACTGAATCTTCTCCAGGTCAGACATGGCCAGTTTCTTCCACTGATTATCTTATGATATAAATTCAGGGCTCTTCAATGTCCTGGTTGCCTTCTTTTTTTCTGCTTTTTAGTTTATCAATGTTCTTCTAAAACTGTGGGGCCAGAACTCAACAAATATTCTAGGTATTGTCTGACAGGGGAGAGAAAAATCTCTCTTTGTCTCTTTCTGTCTTTGTGTATTTATGTCTGTTGATCTCTTTCTCTGTCTCTTTCCTTGTCTCTGTTTATGTCTGTCTGTCTGTCTGTCTGTCTGTCTCTCTCTCACACACACACACACACACACACACACACACACACACACACACACATCTCATTCCTGAAAAATATGCCCCTTTTAACATAGCCCAAGATCAAATTAGCTTTTTGGGTGACCACATCATGCTGCTTACTCATAGACTCTGACTTGTGGGTCCCTGATCCAAGATGATTATAGATATTTCCTTTGGGCTAGAAGATGGGGAACGAGAATGAGTCAGCAATCTTTCCAGTGTGGTATAGTAAGAAAAATACTTGGCTGGGAGTCTAGGGATCTGAATGCTACTCACTGCTGCCAGTAACTGGCTCTATGACCTTGGGCAGGTTAGTTTACTACTCTGGCCTGAAGTTTCCTCATCTTTAAAATGATGGGGCTGAATAGAATAGCAGATTCTACAGCCCTATGATCCAGCACTCCATTCCAGCATTTTTTTCTATGCTAGTGCTTTAATGGTTATTTAAGACACTGAAATTTTCAGGAGATTTGAGCCAAAATTTTGGAAATTCAAAATGACAAAAGTCTGTTTTTGGCTATTCCTGTTGCCATATGAGATAAGCTCTCTGACTCACTAAAATATTAGTATTCTTTCATTGTTTTTCTGCCCTTCTTCTCTAACCCTTTAATTAACCAATTGATCAATCACCAAGTCTTTTGAAGCTCTTAAGTGATACTAAGTACAATGTTAAATTCAGGGTATATAAAAATGAATTAATTCTTCCCTCAAAGAACATATATTCCACAGGAAAGATAATAGGTAAATAAATATGTACATATAAGACAGAATAGGTACAAAGTAATCTTAGGAAGAAGGTACTCGAATCTGGAATATAGGGGAATTGAGAAAGATTTTGGACTGAATCTTAAAGGAAGCCAGACATTTTAATAGATGGAAGGGGGCCTTCTAGGAACAGAAGACAGAGGAGCACATGGAGATGGAAAGTAGAGTATCTTGTAATGAGGAACATCAAGAAGGCTGGATTGACTGGAATATACAGTGCTTGGAATAGAAAAATGAGTAGGAAGCCTAGTAGGATAGGAAGGGTCCAGACTGTACCAATGTCAAATATTTTAGTATTCTTCTGCTTTACCTAGCCATCGAGGAAGTCTGAGTTATACTGAACTGTCATGTGCTCCTTTCTCTACACCCCACCTCCCCATCAAACCCCTCTGGGACAGATTATACCTCCAGGTTCAGGCACACCAAATGGTCTTACCATTAAACATGGGGAAAGGTATTTACAATTTCCCAGGCATCCCTCAACCCCTACTAGAACCACAATATTATGGTTCAATCTGAAAGGATCCACCAGGAAGTTTCTAGACTTTCTAAACTAATTTGGTGTTTATTCAACTTTGCAATCACTTCTCTGCACTATCTGTGTTTCACACACCGTGAAACGGCCCTACACTGTGCGATTGAATTAGCTGTACAGTGACTCAAAGGCATTAAACAATGACTTTGATATTTTAAGTACTGACTAGGAGGGATTTTTAATTCCTTCCTCATAATGAAAGCAACAGCAACAACAAAAAAAAAACCCCTCAGTTACACAACCCTGAAACACTTATTCTCTTTTCTATTCTGGGTGGACCCCACTGAGACAGAAAAAAAAACCCTCAGAGCATTTAGTTTGCTTAATAGCAGAAGAAAAATTAAACAGGCATAGACGTGCAACCTTAATGACACCCAGCAACACTAGAATAACAGTTCCCAGCTTCTAAAACCTGTTATTTAATATAATGGGTAAATCTTGTGGGAGCTGTTCAGGTGCTGCTGAGTTTTAAAAAAAAATAGCGACTTGATGGGGAGGCAGGGGGAGGGCAGTGCTTGTATTTGCTTGATTTGGGGGTCTGTGTAAGAAATCTGAGGCAGACAACTGCTGCTTGGCTCCTACCATGGCTTAGGTCATGGAGGGAGGGTCTTAGAAAGCTCTGTACCATCCTAAAGATGGCACAAGGCAAGGCCGCCATGATGGCAACCACTGGGTGCAAGGGCAATCAGTTCTTCCAGGGCCAAAGCTGGATGTTCCAGGAGGCATGTTTGTGTAGATGATACTGAACGGAAGAAAGAAAAAGGCGGGGGTGATGTTGGTGGGGGCCAGGAGTGGAGGGATGCCGGTGGTAGAAGAGAGAGCAAAACAAAACACTGAGTGAATTAGTGCCTGGAACTATGAGCATTAGCCGGTAATAGTTCAGGGCAAAGCACCTAAGTGATGATTCACATCTGACAATAAATATATGAATAGCTGTTGAAAGCTTGTTTGATTTCCACAAAGAGGTTTAAACAAACATTCGTTTGTTCATTAGTCTTAAGCAACACTTTTATGGCAGGAGATGCATTAGACCTAACATATGTCTGCAACCACGATATTTGGGAGTTTTAAAGATGAGGACACAAAGCCGTGCATCTTGCTTAGCCAGAGTGGCCTTGAACTACCTGTAATAGAGTGAGATACAGTTATTATGTATTAATGCTGTGAATCTTCATCCAGCTGGAGGAAACAAGCTGGCTAGGAGGAATGCCACGTCTGGGGAGATAAAGACTTAGAGGACCCTATTCTGCAATCAGTTTCCAGTTTACATAAACTCATTTTCTTTCTTTTTTTTTTTTTTGCATAATTTTTTTAAAGTGAGTGGTTTAAATCTGCTCCTCGAGGTAAATGATACAACACTGGCATGCGAGCCTTGTAAATTCCCCCAGAACACAACCATCTCTTGCAGATCTCAGCTCCCTGTGAGGCTCAGCTCAAGTGGTACATTCTTTCAGAGATCTTTCATGATTCCCCGGGATTGTTAGTGTATCCTCTCCCAACAAGACACACAATGCATTCTATATCCTGTATTTAACTATATGTAACCATGTTATTTCTCATAAATAAAATACAAATTCCTTGAGGGTACAGAATATCCTATTTTTGTAGTTTTAACCCCAATATCTGACACTTACTAGTCGCTGGCTTAAGAAATGTTGATTGTTACCCTAATAATTATATTATTTATTTCATCTTCATTGATTGTGACTTACTTTCTTTGTTTGAAATTGATATTGTTTTTCATTTTTAAAGAATCAAACTAGCTATTGATTTGGTTATTTAATTTTATTAAACTCCTAATTTTTAAAGAATATATGTAATCTTTTCTGCTTGATAGTATTTTAATTCTTCCCCACTTACACAAGTAAAGACACTTTTGTAAGATTTTGAGTTCCAATTTTTCCTTCCTCTTTGCCTTTCCTCCTTCTTTATCAAGACAGCAAGCAATTTGACTTAGGTTTTACTTGTATAATTATTTTAAACATATTTCCATATGTTATATTGTTAAAGAAAATATCAGAAAAAAGGGCAATCCACAAGACAGAATAAAACAACAAAAAAGCGAAAAAAAAAAAAGAAATGTTGATTGTTTGTTGATTGATAAATGTTATCTCTACTAAGGTTGATTTATTGGGTGACACTTTTGAAATTTTCTAGGTTTGGAGGACCCGTTCTTAGCTTAGAATCATGAAGTCCTTTAAACAGAAAAACAGAAAAGGAATGTGTTCCTGTTATTAGTTCTTATTAGTTATTAGTTATCTCCTCCTCTTCTCTTCTTCCAAACAATTTTTTTTTTCTTTGTGGACCATGTTCCTACCATAGTACGCTCTCCCCGGTGCTAGATGACATCATACCTTCTACCTTATGGCACCTGGACTGTGTTATAGTTAAATTGTTTGCTCATGGGGAGCTAATTTAGCTCATGGATGGTGCCAAATGGTCCTGTAATTATCCATGCCTACAACCCCATTCAGATATGCAGCACTACCAAAAGTCCATCAATCAAGAGAGGGTCAGTAGTTAAAACAGAGAAAGGCTAACATTCTTTTTTTTTTTTTTTTTTTTGAAATTTTTATTTATTTATTTTTGAAAGGCTAAAATTCTAAGGCATTAGATTCCAACTACATTAAGCCCCTATTTCCAGGCTACTTCTGCTAAATTTAACTGGATTAACATGAGTAAATTCAGAGGAATGCAAGTCTATTTTCTTCTTGGTTTTTTGATAGGGAGGAACGATATCATGTTTGAAGAGAGTGGTTGTATAAACCAGTAACAGTCACTGGTCAGAAGTATTTAGCTAAGTCTATTACATCTTTCAGTGAAAAATAATATATGAAAACATCTAACTGCTTGATGTCATTCATTAATTACCTAGCTAGGAAAAAAAAAAAAAAACAACAAAACTTCAAATAACTACATTATACTTGACATCTTGTGTCACTGATATTAACTGCAGATGATAACACTTAAAAATCAATAAATGTTTTAAACTTATTTTACCTATTATAGTTGTCATAATATTTTGACACAGTGGGCTGACATGTCAACAGCGTTGTTCTCAGGAGGTAAAGTGGTGGCATTAGCCTGTCTCCCCCCCCAGTGCTGCTGTTTCAGGGTAAAGTGGGCTCCTGGGAAAAACAACTAGACTCTCCAAGGAAGCATCTGCTCAAGAAGTCAACACAGGTCATTGTAGCTTAAGACAAGAGGAGTTCAAAACAAGAAACAGGGAAAGAACCCCACCCTAATTATTGCCCACTGTCCCAATGGATTCACATTTTTTTTCCTATGTTGGAACAAAAGATTGATCTTTTAACAAATATCTTTTTTACTTCTGTTCACTAACTCTAATCTCCTCTTCCCTCCCCATGCCATTTCATTCAATAGTGATTAAGAGGATATTGTCAAGAGGAAAAAATCAGATCCACAGCATTGAAATGAATCAATGTTCATCTTTCCTGATCAACACAATTAAAGATGAAAGGCAGATTCAAAAAAAGCAAGACAAATTTAGATCTATATTTTGTTTGCTATCCAGGCAAAGCATAATAAAAAAGTGTGTTTCAATGTAGTTTTGAGTTAAGGTGGTCCATGCTTCAGAGTCAAAAGAAGTAGACATGTTTACATGTACTTTGTTGCTAGCAGCCAGCAACTGACCAATGGCCATCTATGAGGTGATTGATTTGTTCCTGTTTTAATTTCTCTTCTCTCAATCTAATAGCATATAGATATGACCATTCTATTTAGGGGCCAATATCTAGAAAGTACTTTAAAAGATAAGATCATCATATCACTATACTTGGCTCAAATAGCACCCGGAGGTGTTTACCCATTTCAGTTAAATAAATACACTATTAAGTCAAGAGCAAAAATCTAACTGGAGACAAAAGTTATTCATTTGAAAATTACTAGTAGCTGCTGGATGTTATTTATACAATCTCTCCGGATTGCAAGTTGCTGAAGGCTAAGGAACATGTTAAGGAGTCCTGGTACAGGGTTTGCCCCCACAGAAGGCACTCAGTATTGGTTGTTGCTCTAGAAAACAATGGTGGTTATGTCTTGCCCTTTTTCCTACCACAGACATTTCTTTCCTGATAAGAAAACCAAGGGCGGCTCCAGAATATACTCTGACTTCAACTAATATGGAAAGAAACCAAGGCTGGTTTCTGTTAGTTGGTGGCTAGGAGATAAAGGTTCAACCTGTGATTTCATTGGTATAGGAATCTCCCAGGTGTGAAAATCCTTTCCACCAATTCAGGTTAGCATCTTTTCAGTCAATTAGAATCTTAGGGGTTTTCAATGATTTTTTCTATCAATGATCTTTTTTGATAATCTGGTGAAATCTTCTCAGAAATGTTTTTCAATACATGAAATAAAATGCATAGGATTACAAAGGAAACCAATTATATTGAATTACAGTTATAAAATCTCTTCCTTTCCCATGATATTTTACTTAATAGTGATTAAGAAGACATTGCCACGAGGAGAAAAATCAGACTCACAGTGTTAAAAGGAATCAATGTCCATTTTTCTTGGACAATAAAATTAAAGATTACAGGAAGATTCAAAGGAAACTGAAAGCATGAAAAATTTAGAATTGCATGTTGTTTGTTATTCAGGCAAAGCAGCATCAAAAAAATGTGTCTCAACAGAGATTGAGGATCAGAGCCAAGAGCAGTAGACATACCTATATGTACTTCATTGCTAAATTCCAACAAATGACCAATGGCCATCTATGAGGAGATTGATTTGTTCTGGTTTTAATTTTTCTTCTCTCAATCTAATGGCATGTTGACAGGCCTGTGCTAATTGCAAGAAGTTTTTAAAAGTTTGAAAGGCGTTTTAAAAGTCCACAGACCCCAGACTAACAACCCTTATATTAGAGAGTTTCTAGAATACCAAGGATTTGCAACTTGCCTGGGGTCATACCACCAGAATGGGTCTGATGCAGGACATCAACCTAAGCCTTTCTGGTTCTCTGATTATATCAAAAATGATTTTTTAAAAGAATGTTAAATTGCTTATTGATAAACCATAACTTAGGTCATAAATCTAGAACTGGAAGGCAACTTAGAGGTCACCCAGTCTAACATGCACATTTTTAATGACAAGAAAACTGTAGCTAAAGATGATCAGTTCACATAGGTGGTAGCATAGACAGGACAGCAGGAATGTGTCAACAGAAGCATTCCTAGAGCCCTATATTCTAATGTGAAAGCCCTCATCAGTTTTCCTAGCTATTGTAGACATGAACCACAGTTTTGAGTTTACCAGTGCTTCAATGGGTCTCATCAACATGGGTAACTCCCTGTAGTGAAACCTATTGTAACCCACTCATGTCTCCTCATCCTGTGTGACTCTTGATCAAGTACTCCCATGAAATCTTCATGGTTATCCAACCAAGGTGCTGGAGGCCTTTCTTTAAGTCTTTTTAGCAATGTGTGGGTGCAAATGTAGCATGCAAGTTCTCCATCTGCTGTTCCTTGACCTTGCTGCATGCAAAGGAAAGCTAGCTAGTGGGCAAAAGGAGGCAGCAGCTCATTACTGCTGAGAATTGGTGCATGAGAAAGTGTACACACAAATAGGAATGGAGGCAGGACTGGCATTCAGTGGGCACCTTCCAAGTAGCTCCAGAATTTTAGTCAAGTTTAGGACAAGGTCCAGAATATGATAGGTTTCTTTAACTTCTCTTTTAAAGGCAGTTCAGTGGATAGAACACTGGACCTGAAATTAGGAATACCTGGATTCCAATACAACCTTTGCTAACTCCTAGCTATGTGATACTGGGCAAGTCATTTAATCTCAGTTTTTTTCAACTATAAAATAGGGATCAGAATAGCATTTACCTGCCAGGGTTGTTGTGATAAATAAATGAGCACTTGTAAAGTGCTTAGAATAATGTCTGACACATAGTGGTTGCTATAATCTCATAGAGAAAGCTTTGAGAATGTTTACTTGATATCAGACCTACTTTGAAGAAACTCACAGAGATTCCTGGACATATCACCTGATGGTGGTGTCCACAAGTGCGGTCATCATGAGTGTGATGGTGGAAAGGCAGGCAGGGGTAGCTACCCTACAGAACCTCAAAAACTTCCCATATCATGATTTTAAAATGACTTACTGTGTTGACTCATCTTCATAGGTACAGGTGTTTGTTTCCTGAAGATGTGCTAGAAGAACATAAAAGGAACCAGAAGTGAGTTAAATAGTAACTTTAAATTTTAATATAGTTCCCTATATTTTATTTTGAGTAGTTAATACAGTAGCATTACTAAAGAGAAAGTAATAAATATTTATTAAGTGCCAGACATTGGGCTAAAAACTTTATAAATATTATTTCATTTATCTATGCCTTAGAGTTGAGGAAACTGAGGCAGCCCAAAGTTCAGTGACTTGCCTTGAGTCACATAATTAAGAAATATAGGACAATAGATTTGATCTCAAATCTCCTTGATCCCAAATCCCATGCTTTTTCCACTGTACCACCTAGCTTGTTCTAAGTTAAAACTCAAAGGTATTGTGGATAGGGTAGAGGAGAAATGGTTTTGGCATCAGAGAACCTGGATTTCACCTTGGCTTTTCACTATTTATATCACCTTAGGCACTTCACTCTGGACTTCATTTTCCTTCATCTATTACAAATGAAAGTCAAAGAATCATGACAGGGAGCTAGAAGGAAATTCAGAGATTTTCTTGTACATTTAGTCAGCAATATTTATTAAGCCCCTACTATGTTCTAATCACTCTGCTATACCCTGGGGATAAAAAAAAAGCCCCACAAAAGTCAGGGCCTGCTCTCAAGGAACTCACAGTCTAATGAGAAAGGTAACATGTAAATAAGTATATATAAACAAGATCTATTCAGGATAAATTGGAAGTAACCCACAGAGAGAAGGTTAGAATTAAAGGAGGTGGGGGAAGCCTGTAAAGACTTCTTGTACAAGGTCAGATTCTTGTAGAAGGTGTTGGGTCTCTTCTCTTTACAGGTGAAAAAAAAAACAAAACAAAACAAAACAAAACAAAACAAAACAAACAAACAAAAAAACCTGAGATCGCCAAATAGGTCTCTTCTCTTTAAAGATGAAAAAAAGAAAAAAAAAACTGAGATCCCCAAATATTAAGTGACTTGCAAGGAAAGTAAAAAAAAAAATCAAGTTCTAGTCCATAGGAGAACTAGGAAGAGATCTTTTTTAGAGAAACAATAGGATGTGCAGCATCTAGACCTGGAAGTCTAGGAAAGAAAAGATTGGTCACAATAAATAAGGCAAAAAAACCCATTTAGTTGAACCAGAGGTCAAGGTCAGAGAGAGAATTGGATTAGAATAGAAAACCTTTTAGGATTATTCCTGTTCCATATTTACAAGCTTATAAATAACCAAAAATGGCCAATTGAGTAATGTCATCATTTTAAAGACAACTAACAGAAGTCAGGATCACCAAAGAGAGTGTTTATTCACTTTCTAGACAAACATAGGAATTACTTTTAAAAGAACCTGCCTAAGAAATTGGGGGTTGGTGGGAAGGAGAAAAGGATTTTTGGCAAGGGAAGAAATTCTAGTTCAGTCGGGTTTATAGAAACTTCAACCACAAATCTCTCTTCAAAAGGATATCAGAATTCTCATATTACATCACCAGAAGAAACTCTCAGGGGTTGTTCAGTTTCTGATTGGTCAGACCTGGGTCCCTTTTGGTTAACTGTTTCTCGGCCATCACATAGAACACCCTAATTGAGCTATTGAGCTTCTGACTATGTTCTCCTTTTTAATCTCAATTTTGATGACATTTAGCATTGAAACACAAGCACTTGAGTGGAATAATTTCTCACAAACTCTATCTTCCTCAAGTCTTTTATATTTAAGAGTATCAAAAAAAAGTTATTTCAAGTGCTCTGTTGCTATGCGATTGTGAAAACTGTATTACAGAGAGAAATGGTTCCAATAAAAGCCTTTGGAAAATAGGGAACATTACGCTATTGTATGTTTTGCTTTTGGAGTCATTGTTCGAAGCTCTTCCCACACCTAACATGTGACTACTGTTTAGATCAACATTTCTGGCAGGTTCTATTATTCATATCGTTACTTCAGGCAAAAAGTGATAAATAGAGATGGTCCAGTCTTATAACTAACTAGAGGCTTTATAGAACTTCCAAGGCATTTTGCATGTATCCAAAGGGAAGGCTGGGCAGCAAGGGAACGGCTACTTTTTTCAGTGAAGGGGAGACAGTTTTATCTGGTCTTTTGAATTTTTTCCACAAAAGAAGAGAAAAAGAAACTAATTATGTGACTCATAAAAACAAGAATATTGTCCTTAAATCAGTCTGTGACCTTCCTTTTGATCTCATCACTGGCAGCATGTCAGCTTGGGATGGAAAAGTAACTCCCAGCTTTTTGAGATCATATTTTTCCTAAGGTTATTGATTTCATTCATTAATATTCTTGTTACTTCTGAATAGAACTGAAGGTAAACAACATAATGATAACATTTATGTGGCACTTTAAGGTACACAATGATCTCTGTCTCTCTCTCTCTCTATATATATATGTATATATATATATATATTATATAAAACATATGTCTATATACATACACATACACATGTATGCAATGCATATAGGCACATATAGCTATATATACACACTGGATATATACATGTACTTATATGTATATATATATATAGGTATTTATATATGCACATATGTGTATATACACATTATATATACATACATGAACATATGTATATAAAAGTATACATCCTTTCTCTGTCTCTTTCTCTCTCTGTCTCTCTGTCTCTGTCTCTGTCTCTGTTTCTATCTGTTTCCCTGACCCTGTTTCTCTCTTTCTCTCTGTATCTGTTTCTGTCTCTCCCTCTCTGTCTCTCTCCTTCGCTCTCATTTGATATTTACAATGACCCTACTATTATCATTCCCATTTTTCAGATGAGCAAAGTGAAGCGGGCAAAACTTAAGTAACTTACTTGGGGCCAAATGGCTAGAAAGAATCAAAGACTAGATTTGAACTCAGGGTTTTTGTTTTTTTTGTTTTGTTTTGTTTTTTGGACTCCAGGTCCATGGATGTATCCTTTGTGTCTCTTCGCTGTTTCTAATAAGTAAGGGATCTCTGTTTCCCTCAACAGGGACGCCTTGCACCCAAGTAGCTCACCTTTGTTTAGGTAGATGAGTCCTGGAAGGTCATTTGAGCTACATTTAGAAAGGCCAGTTAAGTAGGATTTGAATCCAGACTTCCCTAATTCCAAGCCTAGCATACTCTTTTGGATTATCTATAAGATATAAGCATACTGTCGAATACTCCTTTAATTAGATAGGAGCATGATGAAGTGCATAGAAAGCTTTCCTCCGCTTCAAGGAGACTTAAATTTCAGACTCTGACTTTGACCACATTAGCTTAACCTCTCAGTTTACCTTCAGGCAACTTTTTAAGAATGTAGTTTGCCAATTTATGGAACAGATGAAGATCAGCACTGGTGGAAGGAATTTCCTCACCAGGGAATTCTCTCCCTTCATTCCCCTTTCCCTTCAATAACTTTATAGATCTAGACCAACCTCTCCCTCTTCAACAGTTTATTAAAAATCAACTATATTGGCTTCTTGGTTATTCCACACACTGGGCATTTTCTCTGTCTATCCCAGGTGCTTGAAATGCTT